>NC_090647.1:267168697-267463697 GCF_040937935.1 Hyperolius riggenbachi | reverse complement strand
GAATAATGGTAACTATTTTCTGCTTTAAGTAGAAAAGGAAAAGTGGAGTTGCCTATAGAAGGAACCATGCAGCTGGAAAAGTGAAAAGTGCATCAGAGGGCCATCATCTCTAAGGTTGAGTTTACACTGCAATGAGTTTGTGAAATGGATAGTGCCAGCAGATGTGCCGTCACCTTTCACAGCCCAAACCCTTTGTTCACAGATCATCCGTTGTGTCAGTTTCATTGCACATGCCACTGTGACGGGCAAAACAGACAACGGACAAAATGGACATGACAGCACATATCTGAATGCTGCTTATATCTGAATGCTTAACCACTTAAGTACCAGTGGTCTCTGCCCCCTTAAGGACCAGAGACCGCTGGTACAATAACGATGGAATCCTGACGAATCGCCGTGCATACCCGCTGCAATTGCCATCACCGCCAAACGCGAGGATCCTGAGGACATCCACTCTGTCGTCTCTAACACAGCAGAGTCATGTGAGCCAGTCAGGAGCCGCTTTCATTGGCTCCTGACCGTGTCTATCAATGTAAGCCAATGGAAGCAGCTTACATTGATAGACAGGGCCAGGAGCCAATGAAATCGGCTCCTGACCGGCTCACATGGCTCTGCCATCATAGAGACAGGCAGAGCCATGTGAGCTCCGGCGAGAGACGACGGGTTTGAGCGGCGCAATCGGCGAGGAGCGACGGAAATGCCGGATGTGCACTGTGGTGGTGATTGAAATCTACGTCCTGTCAGCCAGGAGCCCACCAAAACAGGGCGTAGACTTCAATCACTGCAGTCTTAAGTAGTTCATATAGGATTTGTTGACATGTAAGTTGTGGTCTAATCTGCTAATTGATCCATTTTAGGCTCTAGTGGGAACCTAGTCTAACTTGCTTACTTTTTTATTTCATGTACAATTATGGCTTCAATTCACAAGGCATTACTGCATGTTTCTCAAGCAGAAACAAATGGTTATATTGAATATTTTGTGGAATCTCAATTCACTAAGGCTGTGATTGCATGAAAACTGAAAGAACAGACTACTGACTTGTGAGGAAAATACAGTACCTCATAAATGTCAATTCACATACAAGGGAGCATGCAGTAAAACAAGTGAGATGTTCAGTATTTTATCTCCAGCCATTAAGAAAGTTATAGAAGGGAGGAAACGGAGCAAAAAAAAAAAAAAAAAAAGATGAACTTTAATCAAAGACTAGTTAGGAAAATAAGAAAGTAAATAATAAAAAAAAAACTTTTCCCTAAACTCACAATATTATTATGTAAAAATTAAAAAGTCAATAACAAATGAATGGTTTTAAGCTTGTACAAATTTTACGTTAAGTATATGCAGCTTAGACCGTATAATAAAAAAATGCTATTTATATCACAGTTTTCATACATTTTCCATGTACTGCAATAATCCAGCAAATACCGAATACTACAGGAATCCTTATAATACCAAACTAAATACCGCATGAGGTAAAAACCTTAGTGAATTACCAAACTATTATAATGTGTGTGTGAGAAAATCAAAGTGATTTCGGAAAAGAGTCCTTTTATTTTTTACCGAACGTGTCTTAGTGAATTGAAGCCTATTCTCAGAGGAGTGGACTATACCGGACCAGCCCTGAATGTTCCTGGGAAGCAGTTTAGAAAATATAAACAATTAATTTGTATTTATTCTGTCATTTGGTTTTTGTAAGTTAAATCTGGAAGTTCTACCAGGACTACAAAAAACAAAACAAAACAAAAAAACAGTGACAAAGCACAGAAAGAGAAATAGTCACATGTACACACCTGATATGCTACAATCCTTGGAAAACAACCATACAAAATAATGCCTGCTTTTAAGGACAAGTCTTTTCAATTGCATAGGCGGATTAGAGGTATACAGATCAAACAGAAGTTGCTGTGGTTAATTTCTCATTTTGTGTTTCGCCATCGGACATGTTACAGTAGTCATGTTTTATACAACAACTCATAAGTAAACAGAAGAGCCAATTCAAAGGGAAAAAAAAGGTGGCCGTCAGTGACAACCATTCATAAACTTGGCTGCTATGGGCAACACCATAAAGACTAGTGTACAAGGGCTTTTGATATCAAACTGTATTTCAAACTTATCACACGAGGTGCAACTGATCGCAAGCCAAATTGAAACAGAGTAAAAATGTACTTCAAAAGCCTATGTACTCTATTCCTCAATCCTATCTCTTTTAGAACCAGCCCTAGAGCCCCTTAGTCACTTGGTTGTAGCCTATCCACCTCATTTGGTGAACTATGTGTAGCGCGAGACTGATTTATAAAAACAAATCTTCAGGCACACAAGTATGACTCCATCTGCTTTCCAAAAATGCTAGATCCTTATTATACAGAGAGATAGTTACAGGAATAATGTGGTATAAGTCAGCACACAAATAAGATCACCAGGGAGTCCTCTGCAGAGCAGGACAGCTGTTGACAGTTTTTAAAAGGCACTAGAGATATGAGTCAATTAGTGGAATCCCCTGCGGGTAACTGACTGCTCACAAACTATCAAAAACAATGGAGTCTATTAATAACAGGTTTAGTGGGTATCATGTCAATCTGCAGTCAGTACGGCGTAGAGACATGTTGTGAAGTTTTGAAATGTGACCACTTGCTGCTGTTCAGTGTGTTCTACAGGGAATCAAAACAACTTGGCAGCTCTTGGTAGTTTTGTGAGACAAGCTTCCTTCTGGAATCTTTATTCCTGTAAATGTGAAATCAGTTTAATGTGGAATTAAATCCTGAAAAATATATATAAAAAAAAAAGTTTTTCCCCATTGCTCCAAATCCCTTTCCACATGTTGAGGTCATATTTTCCAGTTGCAGATTTAGCACGCATATAGTTTTGTCTTAGGACTATAAAACATGACAGCCCTTGTAGTAGACATTTAACAATTGGCTACCATTTATATACGTACAGTGACAAGTTCATTTAGTATGCCATAGCAACTGCATAGGGTAACTAACATCAATTGCTTAGTGACAAGTGTCAGGGACATGTCAGAGCTGCAAAGTCTCCTGAGTGCCATGGCCTTTACTGTTGTCTTGAGCGAGAATACCTGCAGCAATTCACATTCACTTTAGCTCTGGTTAGAATTTGTTTCTTTACAGCCATTTATTTCAACTCTCTAACATGCCTCAATTTATATATTTTTAAAAATAATATATTTAAGATAAATTGTACTATTAGTCAAATGTCAATGGAACTAGATTTTCCCATTATAGATACTTCTGAAAATTAGACGATGTAAAGGTTAAGCATAATTATTAAGAGTACTAATACCATCTGCACCTAAAATGGTCCCATCATCATCTCTAAAATGGCCTCCTGTTCTGTCTGCTGTCACCTAAGTGCTTCCACAGGTCATGGAGGCTTACTGCCCACATGGCTGATGTGATCTTTTTACTTATGATACCAATCTTCGAGGACAAATTGATTTTTTTTTTAGCTGCAGACAGTAGAATACTTTTCCATTCAATATGGGAGAGGTCATCCACAACTGCAGCCTCCTATCTCCTCCAGCTTTGAAAAAGGGTATATGTTGAAGCTATAACAACCTCACCATATGCTATGATCACAAGGGTGGGATGAGGGCTTCTGAACAATAGTAACAATTTTTTGTGTACACAAGGCTTGCCCTCATACTTTCACTTACATCAATCATTTGCCTTAACCATGTGGAGATTGGAGATAGGCCAGTTGAGATTCTGAATATCAGCTTAATTTGGGTAAACAGTCAAGTCTATTTCCACCACCTTTACCTAAAATAGACTCCAGCCATGCCATGACATAACGAAGTGGAGTGAAATTTCTTCATCAGTTTTATGAATAGATCAGTGATGTAACCAAGCTCTGCCCTCCTCCCAAAATGAAAAAAAACACTTCTCAGTTGCTGTATGACTGATTTACTAGTTGAAAAAATATGGCTTCTATATGACAAAATATAGAATTCCATTACTAATGTATACTAAGGTAAACTGGACATCCTGCAAATCTGAATGATCCTTGCAACAAGTAGTCTTTCTCCCAGGGGTGTAGCAATAGGGGTTGCAGAGGTTCGGACCGCACTGGGGCCGTGTAAGGCCTTCCCTCAACCGCAGTATTGGCTCTTTATTGGTCTTGTAATTATCACTTCTAAAGATGCTTTAACCTCTTGAGGACCATGGTGGTAAACCCCCCTAGTGACCAGCCTAATTTTACATTAATTGGCCACTGCAGCTTTAAGGCCAAGCTGCAGGGCCGTATACCTCTGCACACAAGTTATCCCCCCCCCCCTTTTCTCCCCACCAACAGAGCTCTCTGTTGGTGAGGTCTGATCGCCCCCCCTGTGTTTATTTTATTTTTTATAAATATTTGTTTGTTTGTTTTTTTAATATTTTTTGACATTTTCTTTTTTTTTTTTTTCTAAATCCCCTCCCTCCCCACAGCCGGCCAATCACGGCGATCGGCTGTCATAGGCTTCTGCCTATGAGAGCCGATCGCTCTCTTGTCCCCCATGGGGACAGCCGTGTCACACGGCTGACCCCAGTGCAGCGCTGCGGTTTCGCCGTGTAACAGTCTCCCGAGCGGCAATCGCCGCTCTGAGACTGAAGGCGGAGCTCAGCTCCGCCCACCAAGCGGGAGATGCGCGCGCACCGTGCGCGCGATCTCCCGTAAACTGCTGCCCCAGGACTTTCCGCCAATTGGCGTTAGCTGGTCCTGGGGCTGCCGCCGCGGCCACGCCTACTGGCGTGACGCGGGCGGCAAGCGGTTAAATAGTAATCATTAACAAACTGTTCCCCATCCCCTGCTTGCACCTCTGACACATTGTTATGTATAGAGTGCTTGGGGGACCCAATGTAAAACTTGCACTGGGGCCCACAGCTCCTTAGCTATGCCACTGCTTTTCCTGGATACAAAAGTACACAGATGGCCATCAGATTAGAGAAAGCCTCACTAGTAAGATGGACATGTTGCACTGTGGACCTATATGCTCTATTACTAGTGGCGGATTAGTAATAGCACATGCAAGATGGAAATGGATGGAGTGGAAATATTTGTTTGGTCAAATTTACTTTGGCTGTCTATCAACTTTAGACAAATTACTGTGGTAATAGACCTGTAGCTATTGATGACATCTATATCAATGAGTTATGACAATAGCTGTGCATATAACTTGTGAAAAGTAATTGCTTTGCTCCCCCCTCCTCCTGACTACTTCTTGCTTTATTTCTAAAGGGCTCCACTAAGCAGGATTTGCACTGCAGCAGTAAAAGTACTGTGTGATCCTGTTTTCTGCTGCTGTGTGACAGGCAATTAATAGCTTTCAGTGACCGTTCCAATGAGGCTGTATTACCAAGCTAGCTAATTAGTCTCTGTCGCTTTGTCCGCCTGAGATATCTGGAGAGCTTTTGTTTTTACTAAGTACTTAATATCCACTGTGATGAGGCAAGAGCCGACATTTTTATTAAATAACAAGACATTTCATAAGGATAGGAAAAAACGACTGATATGTTTGCCAGTAATATGTGTGATTTTGTTAAGTTGGCAACAGGAACAGCTTCATAGATTTACTACACAAAAAAATATTTTGCAGGAACATATTCTGGTGAGAACTACGATTTGGGAAATTATGCAACCACATCCAAATGTTCCATAAATCAAACAAATAACAGATTTTTCTGTCTCCCACTTGAAAATATTACACCTTCTGTTTATGAATTAGACTGGTGTATACACAGAGATGATAAATGACAAGGCAAGCCTCCAAAATTAGATGCAATTTACCCCTCCCAACCAAGTGGTCTGTTATTGCGTGCTTGCTTTGCTGATCAGCTTCACCCTCTTCTCTGCTCTTAAAGGGACTCCGAGCAGTGCAGAAACTATGGAAAGATGCACATCATTTTAAAGCTCTCTTTCTCCTCTTTCCAATGATATATAAACCGCCACCCTACGCCTTTTAGTTTTCGCTATTTTCGCGATTGAAATTGCCGCGGCCGCGATTTCGATCGCAAAAATAGAGAAAACTAAAAGGCGTAGGGCAACGATTTAGGTGTCGTCAGAAAGAGGAGAAAGAGAGCTTTAAAATGATATCCATCAAGCCATAGTTATATTGTATTACACAGGGCGACTTTTTGTCAAAGTCAGCAGCTGCATTCAGCAAAATGGAGCTGCTGACACTGGGGAAAGTGTCGCCCTGTGTAATACAATATAACTATGGCTTGATGGATATCATTTTAAAGCTCTCTTTCTCCTCTTTCTGACGACACATAAATCGTTGCCCTACACCTTTTAGTTTTCTCTATTTTCGCGATCGAAATCGCGGCCGCGGCAATTTCAATCGCGAAAATAGCGAAAACTAAAAGACGTAGGGTGGTGGTTTATATATCATTGGAAAGAGGAGAAAGAGCGCTTTAAAATGATATGCATCTTTCCATAGTTTCTGCACTGCTCGGAGTCCCTTTAAAGAGACCATCCTAAAGACCAGGAAGTGAAAGTGGTTTTTGGGGTGTAGCTATTTGTGCTCTGTTTTTCCTGTTAGCCAGTACTTTAAGGTTTCAGGCCTAACAGAAATAAAATTCTAAGAAATCAAGAAAATGTAACTTGAGCTATTCAATTATGTACATTGTTACAATCATAGCCCATTCTAAATCATAAGAAGTTCTTTTTCATAAAAATTATACATAAAAATATATATACACAAACAGAATTTGAGTATGGATTTAAGAATTCTTAAAGGGACACTTTGCTGTAAATTTTTACATTTAAAAAAACAGCTTTCTTTAAGAATATTGATTTTATATGACTTAGCCAGAGTTTGCTTGTTGTAAAAATCTTAACTCCCCTCCAATTTACATTCCTAACTTGATCCTAGGTGCTAGCTTCTTTACTGCTGGCAAGGTGTATAATGCTCATCTTCAGGCTATTATACTTTCCAAATCAGACATCTTGAAGTTATATGTAGTTCAAGCATCCTGATCTTCTCAGACTTTCTTTTTCTGCATACTTGCTTTGTGTGTGACTCAGAAGGTATGCTAAGCAGAAAACTGTTAACACAATCAGGCAACTTGTATTTTCAGGACGAGGCCAGCAGTGGCTATTCTATGTATCTCTCAAGACAGATCTAGTTATATCCTGTTCATTTCATTCTATATGATAATACCATTGTGGTACCACACTAGGGATGTTACTAAGACAGGTGTGGAGCTGGTTAGGATGATTCCAGAAGCTGCTAGTTATGGGAGATAATCCACTTTCCAAAGAGTTTACATAAGTAATGTCTTACCATTATCTAGTTTTGGTCTACCCTGAGACTGCCAGTACCTTAATCCCCATCTCCTTTTAGGGGTAAAACCAGATGACTTGTTATCTAGACATTCCTCTACTTTTTTTGTTTATAAAGATGTACGATAACTTTTTTGGGGGGCTCACTATTCATAAATTATTTTTAAAGTACATTTGACTTGTAAGGCCTCTGAAGACGTAGTGGTAGCCACGAAACTTGTGCCAAGCAAGCACTTACAAGGTCTGTGAAACTTATTTTTATTTTTTATGTACAAAGCTGCCTTCTGAATTTGAACATACAAGTCTACAATATACAGTAAATGGTCTTTTCTGTGACAGAAGACCTTTGATCAGTGCATCACCAAGGGCGATTCGCCCACTCACTAAGTGAGTTTGGTTGTTTTGGCGATATCTTAATTGTATAGACTAGTAACGGCTTTTACAACTGATTGTCGGTCTCGGTACATAATAAACAAGGAACTATAAGTACAATTTATCATGACCTTTCTCATATCTGTTTATGTGTTTTATCGAGTTGTTGAAGGAGGTCAGATAGCTGTAAATAGAAATGATTGAGCTTGTGATTCACATTTACATTTTATATACAGCATTTAGCATTACAATTACTACTTTCTTCTTTGGAACCTCATTTCCTGAGTCATGGATTGGAGCCAATTTGGACCACCTGCCCCTCCT
The DNA here is from genome assembly GCF_040937935.1 of Hyperolius riggenbachi. NCBI lineage: Eukaryota > Metazoa > Chordata > Amphibia > Anura > Hyperoliidae > Hyperolius > Hyperolius riggenbachi. Next base: position 267,455,722 of record NC_090647.1, on the reverse strand, counting down.
ATTTTCCTGTGTCGCCATTAGACTATAACCCTGATGCTGTCATCACTACTTTATGTTGTTTAGTGCAATGTGCCAGCTGTCAAGAGAAACTGTCCCACTCTGCAGAAGCTGCCATCTTGGCTGGCAAAGTGTGTCGGCACAAAATAGCACAACATGATGCCAAAACATAGGAGAATAAAGATTTTAGTGCAATAGTGAGCTGCACTATAACCGCTGTAAATGAAAAATGTTCTGTAAACACATTACACATCAAATGTAATCCTAACAGTAAATCACCCTGCAATAAAAATATGTCACTGGTGGCATTTACTCTGCATACAAAACAAAGATTACTGTATAATAAACATAATAGTGCAAATCAGGGTACTGCTACTGTAGTATGAACTTTTTTTTTCATACATCATGCTGGTGGATTATTTCACCTTTCTCTTCAACAAATACATATACCTGCCTAAACACTTACGTAGAAAATAGATATTCTAGTGGATACTTGAATTAGTCTCACCAGTAACATGTCACTGCCCAGGTAATCAGATGTATTCAAGACAGCAGACTGAAAAGTATATCTGCAGGATATACAACCTTCCAAGGAAAACTCACAGAAAGGCATATACTAATGTGCTATTTTCAGTGGACACATCTGCATTTTCTATGACATTTTGTGTTTTCCATTACCCTGATTGGCACTACTGCAGCTTGACAGACAGGTTGACCTATTATCCCTACTCATCTTTCCTCTTGGTTATGGTTATGGTGAATGGTGGCAAGGTCAAAGGCATAGCTTGTGTCTTGTTCCTTTCCAACTGTGCTATCAGCACAGACTGGCACGCTAAAGTCAGTCACTGAGGACAGCGCCAGGCAGCTCATTCGTTAATGTGTGCCAACGTTCTATTTTCTTGTCTTTGTTTTTCAGGCAGTCAAACCAGTGTTTAAGACGCTCTCCTTTAGCATTGATTCCCAATACAACTCCACCTATTGGCAGAAGAAAAACACTTTTATTCTCTCTTTCATATTATGGCAGGTTAAACTTATACATAAAAAATATATACATCAGCTGTTAAAGCACAGCTATACCAATTCACATAAAGATACAGTGATGTGGAACGTATTTGCCTCATTTGTGATTTAATCACTTTTTGCCTCCTATTTAAAACACTTTGTTGCTTCTTATTGACAAACAAATCCTATAGTGGGTGGTGGCTTAGTGTGGATGGTGCAGTTGTAGGTGGTGGCAGAGTCTGGGCGGTGGCTTAGTGTGGATGGTGCAGTGGTGGGTGGTGGCAGAGTCTAAGCGGTGGCTTAGTGTGGATGGTGCAGTTGTGGGTGGTGGCATAGTCTGAGCGGTGGCTTAGTGTGGATGGTGCAGTTGTAGGTGGTGGCATAGTCTGGGCGGTGGCTTAGTGTGGATGATGCAGTTGTGGGTGGTGGCATAGTCTGAGCGGTGCCTTAGTGTGGATGGTGCAGTTGTAGGTGGTGGCATAGTCTGGGCGGTGGCTTAGTGTGGATGGTGCAGTTGTAGGTGGTGGCATAGTCTGGGCGGTGGCTTAGTGTGGATGGTGCAGTTGTAGGTGGTGGCATAGTTTGAGCAGTGGCTTAGTGTGGATGGTGCAGTTGTAGGTAGTGGCATAGTCTGGGCGGTGGCTTAGTGTGGATGACGCAGTTGTAGGTGGTGGCATAGTTTGAGCAGTGGCTTAGTGTGGATGGTGCAGTTGTAGGTGGTGGCATAGTCTGAGCGGTGCCTTAGTGTGGATGGTGCAGTTGTAGGTGGTGGCATAGTCTGGGCGGTGGCTTAGTGTGGATGACGCAGTTGTAGGTGGTGGCATAGTTTGAGCAGTGGCTTAGTGTGGATGGTGCAGTTGTAGGTGGTGGCATAGTCTGGGTGGTGGCTTAGTGTGGATGACGCAGTTGTAGGTGGTGGCATAGTCTGAGCGGTGGCTTAGTGCGATGGTTGTGGTGTGTTTGCGCAGCTACAGGTGCATCCGTGCATACATAAAGGACCACTTTAATGAAAAATTGTTAACCTGGAACACATACATATAAAAAGTACATTTCTCCCAGAGTAAAATGAGCTATACATTATTTTTCTACTATGTTACTGTAACTTAAACACTAGTTAGTAAAAATCCAACAGATCTAATAGGTTTTGGACTAGTCCATCTCCTCGTAGGAGATCCTCAGTGTTTCCTCTATTTCCTTTTCTTTACAAAAGCAATACATAGGATCTATACTAAGATGCCGGATGGCCTTCCTACTCCTTTGCATGTTATTTTGGCAGCTGAATTGAGCAACTCCTGTTCAGTAAGTGCTTTTGAAAAAATAGGAAACCCTGAGGATCTCCCATGAGGAGATGGACTAGTCTAAAACCTTTCAGATTTGTTACATTTTTACTGTCGACTGTAAGTAACAGTGACAGAGGAACAGTAATTTATTGGTGATTTTAGTCTGGAGTAAATGCACATTTTATATGTAAGCATAAACATGTATTTTAAATATTAAAACTTTTTCATGATAGTGGTCCTTTAACCAATTTTCACCTGTCAGCGCTCCTTGAATTAATTTGCCTATAAAACGTTATGACTACTTATCACAACGAAACAATCTAGATCTTGTTTTTTTGCCACCAATTAGGCTTTCATTGGGGGGTACATTTTTCTAAGAATTATTTTATTCTAACTGCATTTTAACAGGAAAAATAAGAAAAAAACATGAACAAATTCATTACTTCTCAGTTTTCAGGCATTATAGTTTTAAAATAATACATGCTACCATAATTAAAACCCACACATTTTATTTTCCCATTTGTCCCGGTTATTGCAACATTTAAAATATTTCCCTAGTACAATATAAGTCACCAGTATTGTATTTGGAAAAAGTGCATTTTTTCAATCTTGCGTCCGTCACCATTTACAAGTCCATAGTTTTAAAATCAACAATAATATACCCTCTTAACATACATATTAAAAAATTCAGTCCCTAAGGTAACTATTTATGTAAAAAAAATTTTATTGTTTTTTTTTTAATACATAAAAATTGGGTAATTATGGTATAGTGTCGAAGGTAATGTGTTAATTTAAAATGTATTTGTGGGTCTTTTTTTAAATGGAATGTGTGTAGGTGTAATTTTACTATTTGTCCATAAGATGTCCTCGTGCATTACTTCCTATTGCATCTCTATTGTACGCTAAATAGGAAGTAATGCGTACATGGGTTCCGTCGGAAGTAAACAACATCTCTTTGATGCCGGCATTTATTTATACGGGGACAGAGATTAATTTCTTAACTACCAATCCACGGTAGTTGGCGTTCAGTCCTGTGGGCGTGTTTTGCAGGAGATCACTTGCGCATCTCAGTTTGAATGATGGAGCTCCGATCGCCACTAGGAGACTGTTAGACGGCGAAAAACACCATCTATTTACTGCGTACAGCGCTGCGATCTTTGGGCTGAAGCCTATGACAGCCAATCGCACTGATTGGCTGGTGGGGGGAGGAAGCGAGAGATTAAAAAAAAAAGCCATATTTATAAAAAAAAAAGAAATAATTATGTATAAAAAAAAACATCCTGGGAGCGATCATAGCCCACCAACAGAAAGAAAAGTGTGTGTGTGTGTGTGGGGGGGTCACTTGTGTGCGGAGTTGTGCGGCTCTATAGTGAGCCCTTAAAGCTGCAGTGGCCTTAATTTTAAAAAATAGCCTGGTCACTAGGGGGGGTTTAAGACCGTGGTCCTTAAGTGGTTAATGAATGGGATCTGAGGGAGGGCTAAGTGAGTAGGAGTGTGCGGCAGGAAGGGATACAGCAGCTATGTCCCTGCAAGAAGAAGAGGGAATTTTCAGGGACGTAGTTACTCGTCCTGGGGGAAAGGAAGTGGTTAAAGCAAGTCTGAAGCGTTAAAAAAAACAAAAAAAAACTAAACAAATCCTTAAAGGGATACTATCGATTGAAACGACTTTTTTTTTAATACTCTATATTAGTGTACACATTACCACTAGTGCTAGGGGCACTTTATTTATTCACCCAGGTCTCTCTCTCACTATCCCTGCTTAAAAATTCATTTCTCACACAGCTCATAGTAGTTTGGGTCACCCTGAGCTGCTTGGTTACTCTGTCACACAGCTCACAAATATATTTCATTGTGTCACTCACAGCATGCAGCAGACATGAGGAGAAATAGGCTGATCTGAGGTGGTAACAGGTAACTAAATGAGCTGGAATATTGCTGGAATATAACTAGCTATACCACGAGTCTGTGTTTACACTCAGACTGGCTGTCTGCTTGAGGTGATTCTCTCCAGGCTGCATCCACTTTACAAGCTGCTGAGAGGGGCAGACCACTGTCTACAATTAGCATTATTAGTATCTTTATCAGTCAAGAGAAGCAAAGATAATAAACACACATTGCTAGAATCTTTAACCCCTTACCACCATATCAATAAGATTATTTCAGCAAGGTGATAATTAAACTATAAACTGAGGAGTTGATAGCAACTCCCCTGTGCAGAGACATGGTCTAGCCCTCTGGGAGCTCAGTATTAGATACATTTGTATCCAACACTGACGCCAAAACTGACGGATGATTTTACAGCTGAGAGGAACAGCTGTGTGAGGAACCAAATTGCTCCTAGTACTTGTCCTAATGTGTGCTACAACATACAGCATTTCAAAATAAATGCATACATCGATAGTATTCCTTAAAGTATGGAAAGGGAAGGCTCGGGGTGGTATAGAGCCTTCCTGTTCTCCTCACGTTGTCCTCGTTCCCCCGTAGGCTGCTCCGTTTGAATCTTCCGCCACGGCAGACTCTTGGGAAGCACTCGGGCTCCAACGGCACTGTACTGCGACCCGGGCAATTGCGTGAGTGAGGGTGCTTGTACGTCTGCTGTATGGAGCGGCCCGTGTTTGGAAGACCGAGTGCCTCCAAAGACTCCCAAAGCCAGCCCAACGCAGAATAGAGCAGTCAACAACCCACGGGTTGTAAACTGCTTTATGGGGGTGCCAGTGAGGGAACTCTAAGACCGGGAAGGCTCAATAGGACCCAGAGCCTTCCTTCTCCTCCTCTATCTGTTTTTTTTCCCTTCAGACTCTTTAAGTATGCACGGTCACACTTGTGGGCAACAGCTTAGTGTGGGTGGTTGCTTAGTGTGGCAGTGGCTTAGTATGGGTGGTGCAGCTGTGGGCTGTAGATCAGTGTGGTTGACTGTTTAGTGCCCCGTGTGATTTTTTTTTTTTTGAGAATCGGGGTGAGGGTGGGGTGTTCCGGGTTTAGTAGAACACAAAGATGGCCTCAGCGAACACTATACACAGTATAAACAAACACTTGGGAGCACCCTCCAAGCTCTGAATATAAATATGGTATTTGACTTTTCTGGCAACTTGAGAAAGGCCACTTTGGGCCGAAACAGCGGGCTGTCGCTGCCTTGTCGATTTTTATGGAATAAAGATTTGAAGAGCTTATAAATACAACCTTCTGTGTGGTGCCGATCCTTTCAGGAAGTTTTTCGAACACTATACACAGTCTTTGAATGTTCACTTGACATATTAAATTCACTAAAACACACATCATCCATGTGAAAATTGCTGCCTAAACTTTACATCTTGTTATTTCACCTTAACCAGGAACAACTGCGATCACAGTATTCCAGTAAGTCAGTCTTTGGTATCACTATAACGACATTTTGCCCTTCCCTCTTTTCTACAGCAGTGTTTCTCAGCATTCACCTCTTTATAAGTGTCAGCAGCACTGACCAAGAATGCACTGGTAAAGGCAACATCACTTCAGGTACCCCTTTGACGTATGTAGATTTGTTATGAATATTCCATAATTGACATGACTGCTTTTCACATATTCAATTATGCATTTAATAAAATACAAATATGTATTCAGATTAGTTGGCATATAATTATTTAATCTCAAAATGGACTATAATAAATTGGCTGTTATTGTGTACTCCTGAGACCAACACTTGTAACCCTGTGGGGTGTATGTACTGTGTGTTGAGAACCTAAGCCATACAGAATTGTTTTAATTTAGCCACATCAGAGGGTATTCATCTATAAACGGTCATTCTAAAATTACAATTTTGTGCTTGTTCTGTCTTACATGAGTAAAGTTGCTCTTGTGTTTTCTTATTGGCACAACGCAAATACGCTCGAGCTTCAAATTATGAACTGACGACCAGAAGAGGGGGATAAACAAGATATAATTAATTTCAACTTGCATTCATGCAAGATGTAAGCAGCTAGAAAGTGGACCAAAGTCGACAGGGAGTCACCGTATTTTGATTGGTTCAGTTTTATTCTGTATATATTTTACATGAAATTTAAATGCAATTCTTTGACCAAGGCTGCTCTCATGGTAATTTTGCCTGGATGATCTTTCATGGGCAGATTTACCACTGTTATGTTTTCTTCATTTGGGGATGCTGCATCAAGCTCAAGCAGTGTTCCACTGGAGTTCCCAGTTTTAGAGCCTGTTTGCAATCCTTTCCATATACATTTCTTTCTTCTGGAATTTATTTTGGTTGAGATGTGGTCTACAGGTTGTTGAGATATTTTAGGGAACTTTACATTGCTGCCAAGGTTCTATTAAAGTTAATTTTTTTTTTATAAAACTATTAGTAATCCATCTGGAATGTCTAATTTAATATTTTAATTAGGATCATAGGATGATTAAATAGCTGTGGAAACATTTAATTTTTTCATGGATGATATGAGTATTGTCTTTTTTTATTCTAGATAAAATTAGCATTCAAAAACTGTGCAACACCAACACATTACAAACACACAATCAAAATCAGTAAAAGTGACAAAATCAGTAGCAGCTTCTAATTAGCCCCCACTCTGTTCTCAAAATCACAAATGTGAGCTGGCATCTCACTATAACAATCTTTAATATGTCCTAATATGTCTGCTAGAAATCACAAACCGTTTTCTGAGCCCTTTCACCACTTAATGCAATAAACACATTAACATATTACATATTCACATCCAAAACTGATTTTGTGTGTCTGTGTACTAATACAATACAGAGTCGAAATCTTTGAAAGCTTAAAAAAAATGAACAGAAAGTAGCACTCACCTATAAAATCATTTGATTTCCCAATATCATAATCCCACACTGTGACTTCTAAAGTTTTTTTTGCAAGGTCGCTGTGTTTTATCTCATAACAAAATTCCTGCAAAGGTAAATCATTTTAGTAGGCACAGAGATTGAGAACTACAGAGACACAGGCAAATGAAAATAATGCTTTGTAGTTGTTTTTAAGGTATCATTGCTTGTCACTAGAAATTGAATCTTTTTGCCTACTGCATTCAATAGTGCTAGATAGTTAGATGTTTTATTTATAAGTTTTGCTAGCACTGCTCTAAAGTTCTATTTACGTAGGTCTAACTCAGAGCAGTTCCTTCAGCAGTACGTTTTTAACTCTATTCAACCTTAAGTGTAGCTACAAACAGGGCCGGTTATAGACAGGCACATATGAGTGGGCAGTCAAAAATGGGTAGGGGGCATCATGAACAGGGAAATTTGCGCGCCGCGTCGAAAACATGGGCGTGGTCATGACGGCATGTGGGCGGGGCTAACTAATGTAGTTATACCAGCTAATGAAGTTACATAAAAAAAAAGTAAATGCACATAATGACAGACAGCTTTTTCCCCAGTAAATGCACGTAATGACAGACAGCGTTCCCCCAATAAATGCATGTAATGAGAGATGGAGTTTCACCAGTAAACGCATGTAATGGCAGACAGCCTTTCACCAGTAAATGCATGTAATGAGAGACAGTGTTTCACCAGTAAATGCACATAATGACAGACAGTGTTTCCCCAGTAAATGCATGTAATGAGAGACAGCCTTTAACCATAAATGCACGTAATGACAGACAGCGTTTACCCAGAAAATGCACGTAATGAGAGTATTTCACCACTAAATGCACATAAGAGACAGCGTTTCACCACTAAATGCATGTAATGACAGACAGCCTTTCACCAGTAAATGCACATAAGGACAGACAGGTGTATATGTCCCCAGTATTAGTAGCCAGGTGTATATGTGCCCAGTATATGTAGCCAGGTGTATATGTGCCCAGTATATGTAGCCAGGTGTATATGTGCCCAGTATATGTAGCCAGGTGTATATGTGCCCAGTATATGTAGCCAGGTGTATATGTGCCCAGTATATGTAGCCAGGTGTATATGTGCCCAGTATATGTAGCCAGGTGTATATGTCCCCAGCATATGTAGCCAGGTGTTTAGGTGTCCCCAGCATATGTAGCCAGGTGTATATGTGCCCAGTATATATAGCCAGGTGTGCATGTACCCAGCATATGTAGCCAGGTGTTTAGGTGTCCCCAGCATATGTAGCCAGGTGTATATGTCCCCAGTATATGTTGCCAGGTGTTTAGGTGTCCCCAGCATATGTAGCCAGGTGTATATGTCCCCAGCATATGTAGCCAGGTGTTTAGGTGTCCCCACCATATGTAGCCAGGTGTATATGTCCCCAGTATATGTAGCCAGGTGTCTATGTCGCCAGGTCTATAGGTGTCCCCAGTAGATGTAGTCAGGACTTACCATGTGATGTCCCCAGTATAGCCAGGTGTATAGATGTCCCCAACCCCAGGTGGGGTGGCAGGGGAGTATGAGAGAGAAGAGGGAGCGATGGGAAAAGCGATGGGGAAGGGGGGCCGTCTCCCCCCTCTTCCCTCACCTTAGGGCTCCCCCTCTCTCTCGCTTTTCCCTCTAAATATCACGGCTGGCAGCAGCGGTAGAACACTTTCTCGCTTCCCAGTGCGGGAGAGCGAGAGATCTGTGCGCCGCTGCCACTACTCTGGTCTAGTCTAGACCAGAGTAGCGGTGCACCGATCTCTCGCTCTCCCGCGCTGGGAAGCAAGGAAGTGTTCTACAGCTGCTGCCAGCCGTGATATCTAGAGGGGAAAGCGAGAGAGAGTGGGAGCCCCAAGGTGAGGGAAGGGGGGGAGATGGCCCCCCTTCCCCGCTGTGCCCACAGCTTCCTCTTCTCTCTCTGCTTTTCTCTCCCCTGCCACCCCTGTTTGAGGTGGCAGAGTAATTATTTAAGGGGCGATGCCCCCTCTTACCCCTCGCTAGAGCTAGCCCTGGCTACAAATCTCGGAACACCCCAGAAAAACGTTGATAGGGCCCCTCCAATATTCACAGCCCCTTCCCTTGCCTCCCTTTGGTGACTTTCGTGGTCTGGGGGTCCATCTTACAAGTGTGGCAATCACTAGCTTCCCACCCATAAAACAATTGTAACCACAAAAATACTTGATCAATCAGCTGTCAGCTCCACTCTGAACTCGGACACTGGATGATCTGTTGTTGCTGTATAAGAACTATTAGGGACTCACACAGGATACACCCCTGGCCTGGCAAGATCTGCTTGTTATCTAGCTGAGTTACCACTGGACTGGAAATGACCCAAGTCTCCACATCACAGGCTGCTGCCTTCTAATGTCAAAGGTGACCCTGTGTTTTTTGAAACATCACATATATGTGTTAAACCAGTCCATTAACAATGTGAGCTAACAGAGGAGGAGATGGCTCCAAGAGCTAACATATGACTCTAGGATCTATAAGCAAAATCATTATAAGGAAATCGATAATATGCACAGGGGGATATGTAGGATACTGCCACTTATGTGATTTATATGGTATCTAACTTGGGAGGAGATTATACTTGAAAACCCCAACCCACCTGTCCAAACATTTTGTATATGCTGGCATGTGACTAGGGAGGTGAATATACTACACACACACACACACACACACACACACACACACACACACACACACACACACACACACACACACACACACACACACACACACACACACACACACACACACACACACCTGACCATGCCTTTATATTATGCTAGAATTGGACTAGGGAGTTGGCTGATGGTGTAATGGTTAAGGGCTCTGCCTCTGACACAGGAGACCAGGGTTCGAATCTCGGCTCTGCCTGTTCAGTAAGCCAGCACTAATTCAGTAGGAGACCTTTGGCAAGTCTCCCTTACACTGCTACTGCCAATAGAGCGCGCCCTAGTGGCTGCTGCTCTGCTCTGGCGCTTTGAGTCCACAAGGAGAAAAGCGCAATATAAATGTTATTTGTCTTGTCTTGTTTGTCTTTTGTCAATATCCTAGAACACACACCTCTCTGAGTATTTACGTTAGACGAAAATATGGCCTTATTTTTTCCACAATGCTCCTGGACAGACCTTGAAATGTAGACTAATTCATCTGAATTGGAATCCAGGGAGCTTTTTATTAATAATACTTTGCATTAGCAAATAAATATGGTTTGCATATACTGTGATATACAAGCAATTTATATATGCTGTATGTATGTGATCTGTGCACTTTGCTGCAAAATACCTAGAACGCCTAGAAGAACATTCCATCTCTGTTGCCCCATTGTTGAAAATAATTAACTTTATAAGATCCAAATTCCTTAAGAATAGGTTACATAAAGCGTACACACGCTGGGAAAAAAGAACATAATTGTCACAATTAGTCCATACATAGCATGAGGATACAGCCATGATGGCATTTAATGATCAACAATAGATGGATTCCAAGTTGTTGAAAACAAGGCTAATTAAGACATGGGATTAAACGTAATCTTTCTAAAGATCTGGCTTGTCAACATCAAACCAACTAATTCTGAATTAGGTAATGCCTTGAATGGCTAATTGAGTTTCACTGCAAGTTTACACGAGGCGACATGCAGGGCCAGATTACCGACCAGGCAACAAAAGCAGTCGCTTGGGGCCCCCATTCAGAGTCAAAGGGGCCCCATCAGCACATAAACCAGCCCTCGCCATCCTGTCAGCGGTGGCTGGATGGTATAATGGTTAAAGGGACTCTGAGCAGTGCAGTAACTATGGAAAGATGCATATCATTTTAAAGCTCCCTTTCTCCTCTCTCCAATGATATATAAACCGCCGCCCTACGCCTTTTAGTTTTCGCTATTTTCGCGATCGAAATCGCGGCCACTGCAAAACTAAAAGGCGTAGGGTGGCAGTTTATCTATCATTGGAAAGAGGAGAAAGAGAGCTTCAAAATGATATGCATCTTTCCATAGTTACATTGTATTACACAGGATGACTTTTCTCTAAAATCGGCAGCTCTATTCAGCACAATGCAAAGAAATATAAGGAACCCAGGGGGATATAATTACAAACATCATGCTGGTAGGTGTGAGGATGAAATTAATTAGTTGTGGGTATGCTTAAAGGCATACCCACAGGCACTGCTCGGAGTCCCTTTAAGGGCTCTGCCTCTGACACAGGAGACCAGGGTTCGAATCTCGGCTCTGCCTGTTCAGTAAGCCAGCACCTATTCAGTAGGATACCTTAGGCAAATCTCTCTAACACTGCTCCTGCCTATAGGGCGCCTCCTAGTGGCTGCAGCTCTGGCGCTTTGAGTCCGCAAGGAGAAAAGTGCGATATGTTATTTGTCTTGTTTCGTCAAATGATGCCGTGCGCTGCTGATTGTCTTCAGAGCCAGCTCCTGCTACTGTGCACTCTGCCACTGCCCACTCCTCCCTCCCTTCCCACAGAGAACCACAGCTGCAGCAAGAATGATAGCAGCAGATGGCAAACGCTCACTTACCTATCCATGATCCAAGCGATAGAGATCCCGTCATCTGAAACCCATCTGTCTCTTCTACAGTGCAGCCGCTCGCTCTGAACTTCCTGATTCTCAGATCAGACAGGAAGTAGGTAATAGTAATAGTAGTAGTAACAGAGTGGCAGCACTCTAGAGGAGACAGATGGGCTCCGGATGACGGGACCTCTATTGCTTGGATCGCAATAAGTGAATGTGAGTCATCTGGTGCTGTCATTCTCCCCCGCTGCGGCTGCCTTCTCTGATGGACTATCGTATTCACTGGGATGGAGGCTGCATGGCGGCTGTGTAGTTTGGGAGGAAATCGGTTGTTCTGTGGTGGGGGTGGTTATGTAATTCTGTCTGGGGAACGGCTTCCGGTTTGGCGGTGTCCAGAGCTTTCTGCTATTGCCAGGCTGGAGATGCAGGGGAAAGTGCTGCTGCTGTGATATCTGGCACCCTCTTTACAGGGGTGCCCCAGCCCCTGAGTGCAAATATCCCAGCCATTCATCTCTCACTCTGCATTTTGCCACTGCTATTCCCTGCATTGTGCACCCACAGAGGAAAGCGGGCAGTTGCTCATAGCAACCATAGCTCGGCTGCCCTGTAATCTTCAACTAAGTCTTTTTAAGCAAGTTGTGAGAAGCTAGTATTCTGTTGGCAATTGCTAGTAAACACTGTCCCTCCTTATTTCATCTTAGCCTGACCCTAATGGGTACAATTCTTACTGAGGTAATGACATATCTACATGACACCTGCAGGAGGGGAAACCACACAGCTATTTGTGTGCTTTATGGGAATCTTCTAGAACATAACTGTTATGCTGGGAATACACCATGAGTTTTTTTGGCAGATTTACTGGCCAAACGATTTTCCGATCGATTTCCATTCACTTCTATGAGAAACTTGATCAGAAAAACGATTGAGATCAATCAGATTGGACTTGTCGGAAATTATCTTTCGAGCTATCTGCCAAAAAAACTCATTGTGTATTCCCAGCATTAGTTCCATTAAGAACGGAATGGATGGTTATTTTAACACCTGGGCACTGCTGATTAGGTTAACAATGGAGGTAAATAACATCACAATAATTTGGCAGGTGCTATGAACAACAACATATTTTTCTGAATATAATTGCAATGGTGTGCAGCTGCATGCTGCAGTGAGCTACAGTGGAAGATAACAATAGTGGACAATAGAGGTTTTCCACCATATCCAATTGCTAAGAACCAGTCTGTTGCCATTGGGAAATTCTTATAATTACACTGGTAAGGCACTCAAACTAATCACGAATTAATGTTAAAGGTGCGTACACACGCACTACAAAAGGCAACGACGGGTCCGCCGGACCCTCCCGCTGGGCGGTCTTTTAGCCGACCGCAGCGAGTGTGTACGCGCTGTCGGCGGACTGATAAGGCTGTTTCTGAACGATCCGCTCAGCAGATTGTTCAGAAACAGCCTTATCAGTCCGTCGACAGCGCGTACACACTCTCTACTGTCGGCTAAAAGACTGCCCAGCGGGAGGGTCCGGCGGACACGTCGATGCCTTTTGTATGGCAAAAATCCATATTCCTATCATGGCTGCTTTACATTAAAGGAACTCGGATCTGAAATATTAAAAAAGATTTTATACATACCTGGGGCTTCCTCCAGTCCCATCAGCTCAGATCGCTCCCATGCTGCTGCCCGCAGCTTCGGGATCCAGGTCATGTCAGTGATGGCAGTCGCGGCCAGCTGGAGAGATACACAAACAGCGCACTTCTCTTATGTTAGACTGGCTCTGACTGACGGAAGTGTGGGGACCCGGTTCCCAAAGCTGCGGACAGTGGAGGATGTCAACGTGGGAGCGATCGGAGCAGATGGGGCTGGAGGAAGCCCCAGGTATGTATAAAATATTTTTAATATTTCAGCTCTGGTACACTTTAAGCCATTTTAGATCAGATATGCAGAACAGGCTTGCATGACTCTAAATTTCAACCTGGCCTCTTATCATATGTATCTTTCAGACTGGTGCTTATAGTGGAATTATAAGGAACTCAATCTCTGTGCTAAAAAAAAAATGCAACAGAATGATAACCTTTAGGGCTTATTCACACTAGTCAGTGAGTTAAAATGCGTGCAAATGCATGAATAAAAAAAACTGATGAATGGGTGTGAATGGGTTTGTGGGTTGCTGTGCATTTTCATGAGTTTCACTGCATTGTCAAAGCACTGTGAAGTGACATAGAGAGAAAGGAAACCACCTGATTCAGCTGAGTATATCTGCATAATCACTGACTTGAAAATCACATAGCATGTATTTCCATATTCCATTTAAAATTAAGGTCTATCGACTTAAAACTTGCTGCAACTCACTCAGTGTGAATGTGCCCTTATGGAAAAAAAATTCATTACAATTTTGGAAATCCATAAAAAAAAGCTGAAGTTTGACTTGGTTTCATGTTTGCAGAGAGCATTGAAGGGGTTAAGCCTTAAGGCAGCCATACACTGGTCGATTGCCACCAGATCGACCAGCAGATAGATCCTTCTGTGATCTAATCTGATCAAAGAGGGATCTATTGGCTGCCTACACTGCAAACAGATTTTGAATCTATTTCACTATGAAATCGATTCAAAATCTGTGGAGCTGCCGCTGCCCCCAGCATACATTACCTGACCCGGCCGGTGCGAGTCCCCCGCTCTCCGCTGTCTCTTCTCTGCTCTGGGCATCAGCTTCACTTCCTGTCAGGGGAAGTTTAAACAGTAGAGGGCACGCTACTGTTTAAACTGCCCCGACAGGAAGTAAATGAAGCCAGCCGGAGCCCAGTGCAGAGAAGGGACTGCGGGGACATGCGCCGACAGAACAGCTAATGTATTGCCGTTAGCGTCAGTCGTCGGACATTTGAACGCCGCTATCGCCGCACTCCCGACCCGCCGGCGATCGAGCAAAATTTTTCGCCCAAACAGATTGACAGGATCTATTGACTTCAGACGGAAATCGGTCGATCGGTCAGCATTTGCGCATCGATTTCACAGCAGATTCGATCACAGTGATCGAATCTGCTGTCTATCGGTGGGAAATCGAGTAAGTGTATGGGCACCTTTAGTCTTTACTGAATGGAGAGTTGCAGAGGCAGAGCTCTCCTGCAGTCAATTCACAGTTGCTGATAAGAGCTGTGAATAAGGACACTTTGATCTGCCTAAACAAACACTGAACACAGAGAAGTGCATTTCTTCAGCAACTACACATGTAATTAAAACTTTACACTGCTGTGCAAGAGTTCAGGTCCACTTTGAGTGTTTTTTGTCCAAATGTGTTACATATTTAGCTACCCAGCATTCAGGCTAAATGACTAGACGTTATAGACTGCGTTGCATTCCATATTGCTTGTTCTCTTCAATAAAGCCGCAGGATAACGAAGCAAGACAATAAAGCAAATCCTAGCAGTGTTTGATTCTACCTTTCTCTGATGGATTGGAGAAAAGCTAAACTAACCATGTAACAATTCAGGTCATTATCCAGTCACATCCAAGGTTATCGGTATGCCAGTAAAGCTGCTTCTGGAAGTATGAGATGTTCATGCTTATACCTCTGTGAGTAACCAACACATTCTCTCTGCATGACCTGCCAACTGTCAAAATGTCATTTGGAGCCAGGTACTGGACTTGGTTAAATAGAATGCGTACCAGGGGAGTACTGAAAATGATTGTGATGACACTGAAGACAGCTGGCTGGCTGCAGCAGTTATGTGAAAATCAAACAGCTCTGCTTCTGAGCAGACTTTCTATGCGACATGGTTTAAGGTTAATGAGAAGCTTAGATTCCTAAATAAACACTAAACAGAGAGATTTTCACCTTACATATACCCAGTCACATAAAATGGGTCTCCAGACTTGGATATTTTCATGAAGTTGGCTGGGTTGCTGAATCAGATACAGGAAGAGTAAGGCTTTGTTCACATCTAAAATCGAAATCACTGACGCCAATGATTTTCAATTTTTTTGCACATTTTTTTCTCCTCCTGGCGCTTACTTGCACGCCTCAATTTTGTGTAAAGAAAACCTAGGCTACCCGCCTTGACAAAGGGGACCCTGAGTGGCCCCGAAACGATTGTCGGCCTATGCAGGTCAGACTGTGTATCTATATACATGTGATGGGACAATAAAACTACGGTGATTGCTCCGATAAATCTGTGTGCGGACTCCTTCATGACGTCAATTTTGTGTAAAGCGCTTTTCAAAGCAAGTCAGGAAGTGAACTCTTTGACCCAGAAATGAATAAATACAATGTATTTATTCATCAAAGCGTGTACGCAATCGCACAGATGTGAACTCTCTCATAGGGAATCAATGCACACGCGCTTCCAGGGCGATTTAGCAAATCGCCAACGCTTAAAAAATAGCAAAAACGCCCTAGTTGTGAACAAGCCCTAAAAGTTTTTTTTGTTTTTGTTTTTTTTACAAATCTTGAAAAATTGTGGAAAAAAAAGTGAAATCGTCCCTGTGTTATACATTATAGCTGAGAGTAGCATTCTTCATTTGCAGACCCCAACTTCTTATTTTCAGAGATGAGTCCATTATACTAACAAAGCCTGGTTGTTTCTGGTAAATTTTGACCCTGCTATTAAGAAAACCCCAGGCAAATGCAACTTCTTTACTAGCAGCTTGATTTACTAGAAGCTTAAAGAGACTCCGTAACAAAAATTTCAGCAGTATTTCTCCTATCCTACAAGTTCCTAAGGCTGTTCCATTGTGCTCTGGCTTACTGCAGCACTTTCTACTTGCACCATCTCTGTAATAAATCAACTTATCTTTCCCCTGTCGGATTTGTCAGCTGTGTCTGGAAGGCTGCCAACTCTTTAGTAATGTGAACAAGTTAACTCCTTCCAAGCCCCGCCAGTGCTCCTGTGATGACCATTCCTCACAGACATGTCCCTTGCTCTCACTGTCAGCTTGTCTGCTATCTGTGAGGTTGATAAACACAGACTGATAAACTGAACAAAGAATAGCTGGCTGAGGAGGAATCTGCCTGTCAGGCTGACACCAGTGCAGAGCCAAGACACAGCTTGTCATGCTTCATTGACACAGAGCTCTTTCAAAACTTGCACATAACCTCTGGAGACTGAATTCAATGTGTAACACACTTAATTCTCTGTGTACTCACTGTGTATTAACTGAGTTCACTGCTCTGCTGATGTACTTCCTGTTTTGGTGGCCATCTTTTCTGTTTACAAAACAGTTTATAAAACAGTTTTTTTTACCCTCTTTATTGCAGCAGAGAGCAGCAAAAATATTACAGAGGGGGCTAGGAGATGACCCCAAACAGGCAGGGATGTTTGTTTATACTTCATTTTGTGAATACAGATTCTCTTTAACCACTTGCCGACCGCACGCTTATACCGTGCGTCGGCAAAGTGGCAGCTGCAGGACCAGCGACGCAGTACTGCGTCGCCAGCTGCAGGCTGATTAATCAGGAAGCAGCCGCTCGCGCGAGCGGCTGCTTCCTGTCAATTCACGGCAGGGGGCTCCGTGAATAGCCTGCGGGCCGCTGATGGCGGCTCGCAGGCTAAATGTAAACACAAGCGGAAATAATCCGCTTTGTTTACATTGTACATTGTACATTGCCAATCAGCGGCCGGGGATCGCCGCCATGTGACAGGGGACGTCCTGTCACTGGCTGCACAGGACGGATAGCGTCCTGTGCAGCCCGGATCACCGGGGGGGGGGGGGGAAAGGTAGGAGAGGGAGGGGGAGAATGTCGCCGCGGAGGGGGGCTTTGAGGTGCCCCCCCCCGCAACATGCCTGCACGCAGAAGCTATCAGACCCCCCCTGCACATCATCCCCATAGGGGGGAAAAAAGGGGGGCGATCTGATCGCTCTGCGTGCACCCTGATCTGTGCTGGGGGCTGCAGAGCCCACCCAGCACAGATCACAACAAACAGCGCTGGTCCTTAAGGGGGGGGGGGTAAAGAGTGGGTCTTCAAGTGGTTAAAGGAGAGCATTAGTAATTTTGTAAACCTAAAGTAAATTAAAAAGAAAGTCTGTTAAATGGCAAACTTTTGCCCCTACATGGTTGTACTGTATACACCCTAAAAAACACTTGGCTCATCTTGCAAGAATTTACTGTGTGTAGAAAGTCCCACAATGAACACATTGTATCAGAGCTGCCTACAGAAATTTCTGGACTCCATACTGGGCAAACCAGTGACACACCCAGTGACACTTTGAACTGATTTCTACAAGTGTGCCTTGAAAGTAAGTGAAAATAAGAAACAATCTTTCATATTGCTGCACAATCCCCCTTCTTTGTTGGCCAAAGATGCCGTGGATCTTCTGGGATTTGAGCAACACTCCTGCTGCACATGCTTATATAAAGATAAGTGATGAGGACCAGCATGATTTGAAATACAAAAATGTCTTTAGCTCACAAACGAATTACGGCCTGCCTGATTAGAGTGTTTCTCAAATCCAAGACGATGGTGAAGGTGTGATTGCAGGCATGTATGGAGAGGGGAAGGAGGGGGTGGGGAAAGAGTTTTGCGTATTTTGAACAAATACATTTGTGCTAAAAATGAATCTATTTCTTATCTCAAATAGTTAGGAGGTAGGCTCATGTTATTCCTTAGAAAAGAAGATGATACACTGATCTATTTCAGAAGATTGTCAATGTCAACAGCCTGATGCATACACAAAATGTTTGACTAGAAATTCTGATACATCTCTCCCATCATGAGGTAAGTATCTAACTTTCTTTTTGTCAGAGGTTTGCTTTAACGTTACCCAAGTGTTATGTCACCCATCGGTGGAAGATATAAGAAATGGGATTTCTGCTATTATGGCTGTATTTGTCAATTACCATAATGCCCAAATCCTTTACCCGATCTTAAAGAGGAACTTTTCTGAATTGTAACCTTAAAGGGAACCTAAACTGAGAAGGATATGGATTTTTCCTTTTAAAATAATACCAGTTGCCTGACTCTCCTGCTGATCCGGTGTCTCTAATACTTTTAGCCACAGCCCCTCAACAAGCATGCAGATCAGGTGCTCTGACTGAAGTCAGACAGTATTAGCTGCATGCTTGTTTCAGGTGTGTGATTCAGCCACTATTGCAGCCAATTAG
The DNA here is from genome assembly GCF_040937935.1 of Hyperolius riggenbachi. NCBI lineage: Eukaryota > Metazoa > Chordata > Amphibia > Anura > Hyperoliidae > Hyperolius > Hyperolius riggenbachi. The sequence goes on along the minus strand of NC_090647.1, from coordinate 267,437,002 downwards.
ATCAGCAGGACTGCCAGGCAACTGGTATTGTTTAAAAGGAAACATCCATATTATTCTCAGCTAAGGTTCCCTTTAATGACTAAAATGGTTTTATTTTACAATATCACTTTATACATTGTTCAATAGTCATTGTTTTCCCATTGTAAAATATTTCCTCATCATAATTCACATTCCTAAATATATCACAGGTAGCAGGATCTGTACTGCTGGCAAGAAGCATTATTGTGGAATTGTTGCGTGTTGTGTGTTCTGAAGTGAGCAGAAACAATACCTGGCCCATATACAATTACATTTTTCTCCTGAGTTTTCTCCTAGGAGATACTTTTTAATTTCCTATTTAGAATAACTTTTCAGCACTTTGCAATTAAATAGTACCAACAAGTAGGTGGAAAAAATACTATCAAAACTATTTTAAGTTTTTTTTTTGCTTACTGGTCATTTAAAGGGGCAATTTATTGACAAGTTTAAAAATATCACTTAGGAGAAAACTCAGGAGAAAAATGCAATTGCATATGCGCCAAGGTGTTATATCTCCCTTCATTTTGCTCTACTTCACACTCCCTTGAAATATGGCATCAGACTCCAGCTTTAAAATTGGATTTGCACCCATTGCAATCACTTTACACACAAAACGTATGTTGCTTCTACTTGCCTCATTAAATTCTGGATTTAACGTCTTCTTTTTTACAGCAGTTTTATGCTTCGATTTCTTGTCTTCATCTGGTTTTAAGTACCTGAAACACAAATATGACACAGTGAATGGCTACTTGTCATTGGGTACATGTATTGTGACTCACAGTAGGAAGATACTGTAAGTGGAGAAATCTTTAACAGAGGAAACATATTAAGACTTGAGCCCATGCCCCTCATACACGTACAACAGCAAGGATCACACAAACACTGAATAGACCTTCAACACTGTTAAATTTAAGTGAATAAATGAGACGATGAAATATGATAAAATGTAAAGGTAAATATATATATATATATATATATATATATATATATATATATATATATATATATAGATATAGATATAGATACACACACACACGTTCAAAGGCATGGTGGGAACAGAAATTCATGCAATTATGTGGATATCAGCGGCCCTAAACAGCATGTAGAGAACAAAAAAAATGCATTCGCTCCAAGCCATCGGTAGAGGTCACTAGAGTTCTATTGGAAACAAAGTAAACATTAACATTCAGAGCACACCTTTCACTAAATGGAATATTTTTGCTTCACAGTTATCATTGATGTCCAGCAGGGACCCACACCAGATAATAAACACTCTGCATATTAACAATGCCTTTTATCAGAAATTATTTACATTAATAAGGTGTTACATTTATAGAAATGTGTTTACAAGCAAAAAGAAAAAAAATCACTTATAAACAACACAGAAGAAAAACACAGAAATTAAGAAAATCAACTATTTTTTTATCAAAAACTAATTACTAATACAGTCAAGAAGTCATCTACAGAACTAATGTTGGGAAAAATGTTATTTTGACCAGTGATGGAGTCTCATCTTTTTAAGCATTAGTCCAATTGATCTATAGGTATAAAAAGAAAAACTGTCTATACATATTGCTAGATAGAAATAAACTTCAGTTAATGACGAAGGAGGAGGAAACCAAAGTTTTTGACTTAAATTATTTAGCCTCTTGGGTGGTGTTTTAGACTGTCTCAGTCATTACATCAGCTCTTAGGTGGGTTGTTAGTATAGATACAGGTATGCACAGTTCCTGACTCTGGTTCACTGATATAAATAATAATAAATAATAATGGCTTATTTACCAAACTGCATGAGCCTTTTTTTTTTTTAAATAAACAGAAAAGCGCTCTTCATAAATCCTAGAAAGTTACCCTGTCTGAAAATCAGGATTCAGCAGCTCTCCCCCTACTTAATCCCTAAAAGAACTTAAAAACCCATCTTGGTAATAGAGGAGGCAGTGGTGGACTCACCCCCTCCAAGCAGAACACACAGAGGCGCTCAGTGTTGATGATACTGGCAGATGCTGTTTACTCCTATCTGTTATTGCCTGATGAGGCGGGTTTGTATCCCGTGAAACGCGTTGCACTTTATTTGGAGTATCCAATAAAATTGTTTTGACTGAAAATCCACAGTCGTGTGTTCTGCTTGGAGGGGGTGAGTCCACCACTGCCTCCTCTATTACCAAGATGGGTTTTTAAGTTCTTTTAGTGTTTTTTATCCTATTGGCGCCTTTGTTATCCTATTATCTACATCAAGTCCACCCTTGGTGGAGGGTTGTACCCTTCCTTCTTCAACTACGGAAAGCGACTTTTTAGTCCTGAGTGGGGTCAGGACAATCTCCCCACCTGCTTTGACAGTGGTTGCCTACTTGGTAACCCTGGTTTGTGAGTATTAAATTAATATTATTACTCTATCAATTATACCTTACCAGTGCATACTACACTATATTGGGCTCTTGGTGTTCTCTCTTTTTCCCTACTTAATCCCATTCTGGCTACTGCATTGGTGCAGGGCCTGGAGGGTTTGCCAGCAGGGCTTATTCCTAACCTTTCAATGTACAGAACTGTTGGCAGATAGGAGAGATTATTTGTGAGAGTAGAAGGCAGTCTTATGATTAGTTATGTGGTGGGTCAGGACACCGGGATGATCCCTCAACACAGTTGGGGGTCCCTTGACCTGTAAATTGAGGGAGAACAGGAGCCTGATGGTGCAGTATCTTTATTGGTGGATAAAAAAATCTGTGAGAGATTATACTCACGGGTTGCTGTCCTGCAACCACCGTATGCGGTGATTAAACCATCCCAGCTCGGTATCCCAGATCCTTCTGGAACTGGGTGATCGCACTCCTTGAGTGTTCCTCTCTATCTGCATGTGACTGCAAACATCAGGGGATTCTCACCTCACTGGGGGTGTACTATACAAACTGGATACGGTATCAGGGAGGCGCCCTAGGACTGGTATAGCAGCATAACATTTATATTAAGTATATAAAGAAAGAGAGGCAGCTTATCTCTATCAGGCGCCCTTGCCTTAATAAGGTGTATATTGACCTAAGGAAGCGGGCTGAGACCCGTGAAACGCGTTGTCTACACTTTAACCTTTTATGTTAGAAATAAAGAACATTTTAGACCCAATATGAGTCCGTAATAGAGGTAAGCTGCCTCTCTTTCTTTATATACTTAATATAAACTTAATGCCGCTATACCAGTCCTAGGGCGCCTCCCTCATACCGCTTCCAGTTTATGATTAGTTATATTGTTTTTGCCATTCAGGTCAGTGTCATTTTACCATGTATAAATGCCAAGTCTATGGAATTTAAGTTTCAGTGGCATCACTAACTCAAAATTAAATTCCCACACTAGCTTGGACTGCGGTACTGCTAGTGATTGACAGATAAGACAACCATGTGCATAATGTCATTCCGAGATGGGCAGCTATCACAAAGAGCATGAAAAGTCTTTAACAATCCACAAAAACATAACTGGATCAACAGGGATATATGAGGGAGCAGGGCTGGTGTTGTACTTTGTTCTCTGGTTGAACTCGATGGACGTATGTCTTTTTTCAACCCAAGTAACTATGTAACTTTTTGTGCAGAATGATGTGAGGTGTCAGAGCAAAAAGGAAAGATGGAAATAACCGGTAACATAATGGATAAGGGTTCTTTTTAACTGTACTTACTGACAGAGGGCTTTCAGTGTGACATGGCTGTCCCCAGTACAGCACTGCTGCTGATCGCAGCGCTGTACGTGTAAATAGACGGCGATCACGCCATCTAACAGTCTCCCGAGCGGCAATAGCCGCTCAGAGACTGAAGGCGGTGCGGAGCTCCGCCCCCCAAGCAGGAGATTCACGCGCAGCCTGCATGCAATCTCCTGCAAAACAGAGCCCCAGGACTTTACGCCAATCGGCGTTAGGCAGTCCTGGGGCTGCCGCCGCGGCCACGTCCATTGGCGTGACGCGGTCGGCAAGAGGTTAAAAATAACCAATGGTAATGATTTTGATGCCCTGCCAAATGTCATAGGGTATCAGCATGGACAGGGTATACCCTTACAGGGCCCGATTCATATTTGCTGCCCAGCTTCTCCATATATATTTGACATGGCACCTTCATCTATAAAGAAGCCCTTTTTACATTTCATCAGTTTTGTCCCAGTCATAAAGTCATCAGCGCAGTACAGTGTTCTTTAAGTGATACTGAAGCGGGAAAAAAAACGTTTTTGTGTAGTAGGGATAAGGAATTTCTATTCATTTCATTAGTAGCAAAAAAGAGTCTCATTTTTATTTTCAGTTCTATGGCTGTATTTATAACATTGCATTTTTTTTTTCATATTTGCAGTTCAGAAACCACACTTAACAATTTAAAGAGGAACTCCAGTGAAAATAATGTAATAAAAAAAAGTGCTTCATTTTTACAATAATTATGTATACATGATTTAGTCAGTGTTTGCTCATTGTAAAATCTTTCCTCTCCCAGATTTACATTCTGACATGTTTTACATGGTGACATTGTTACTGTGGGCAAATTATGTAGCTGGTCTGGCTTTAACAGACAGCTGTAAGCAGCTATTTCCTGTCTGAACATTGTTACATTGTGGCAGTTTGCCCAGAGTACCGTACGGTACCAGAGCCTCTTGTGGGAGGGGTTTCAGCACAAAATCAGTCATACAGCGCCCCCTGATGGTCTGTTTGTGAAAATCATTATTTTTCTCATGTAAAAGGGGGTATCAGCTACTGATTGGGATAAAGTTCAATTCTTGGTCGGAGTTTCTCTTTAAGCTAGAAAACAAAGCATATCTAATGACCCTTTGAACCTTCCTGCAGTAAAACCTTATCTCAACCTGTCTCACTGTTTGGTGGATGTTTAACCACTTCACAACGGAGGGGTTTTACCCCTGAAACACCAGCGCGATTTTTTACATTTCAGTGCTGCTTCCATTCTTTTTTTTCTGTGATATGATTGGTTATTGGGGACTGGGGTCCCCATAACCAATCATTGCACTGCAGAGCGAGGGTGTGTGTGCGGGGGCGCGCGATCGCGCGCTGCACGTTTGTTTACTATTCATTGTTATGAAGACTGCCTCTGTTTGAAGCAGTCTTCATTCTATTCACAATCGGCGAGTCTAATTGGATTTAGGAACGCTTGTTCCTAACATCCAATTAGTCACCTGCTGTGCTGGCTGGCTGGAGTGTGCGCGCGAGTTCCCCGCCCACTCCCAGCCAGTAAACAAACAAGTGCGCCTTTCTCCGTCCCTGGGGGTGAAGCAGTGCGCAGAGGGACGGAGAAGTTAAGCACTGGGGGGGTGAAGTGGTTAAGCTATTCAGAAAACAGGAGTTCGTTTGACCTAGTTGCTGCAATAGCTCAGGGCTGATTCACATTGGCAATCGCTAAACGCAAATGCCTAGCGATTTTGTTCACTTTTTATAGTAATTTTGTGTTCACTGGAACATTTTGAGCATTTTGAGTTTAGCGATTGAGCCTCTGATTGGTGGACAGTAGTTTTTATTTGAAAATTTTGTGACACTGTTTTTTCCTTGGTGTTGATTGGTTGTTGAGCATAGATAACACCTCAAGTGTTTTAACCTCTTGACGACCAGCTAGCGCCGATTGGCGTAAACTGGTCGTCTGCAGGTTTCCATGGAAACGGCCGCTCGTTCGAGCAGCCTTTCCATGTCCGTTCACGGAGGGTGTCTCCTAGAACAGCCCGGAGAGCCGCCGATCGCGGCTCGCCGGCAAAATGTAAACACGCAGGGAAGAAATCCCCGCTGTTTACATCATATGGCGCTGCTGCGCAGCAGCGCCGTAGGGCAGATCGGCGATCCCCGGCCTCTGATTGGCCGGGGATCGCCGGCATATGATAGGCTGAAGCCTATCCTTCTATGCGCAGGACGGATATCCGTCCTGCGCAGCCCAGGAAAGAAGAGGTAGGGAGGGAGAGGGAGGGAGCACAGAAAACGATGCGGAGGGGGGCTTTGAAGAGCCCCCCCGCAAAGCGCAGCAAGCCGGCGGCAATCAGACCCCCCCAGCAGGACATCCCCCTAGTGGGGTAAAAAGGGGGGGGGGGGAAGTCTGATCGCCCTGGCATAATACTGATCTGTGCTGCGGGCTGGAGAGCCCACGCAGCACAGATCAGGCAAATCACCCCTGGTCGGCAAGTGGTTAAAGGGATACTGTAGGGGGTCGGGGGAAAATGAGTTGAACTTACAAGGGGCTTCTAACGGTCCCCCGCAGACATCCTGTGCCCACGCAGCCACTCACAGATGCTCTGGCCCCGCCTCCGGTTCACTTCTAGAATTTCAGACTTTAACCACTTTACCCCCGCCCGTACGAATTTCTCCGTCCCTTTTTCCATCCTTTAACCCCCAGGGACGGAGAAATCCGTACTTTCCGCGTTCCCGGCGCTGTCCGTGCTCCCGCTCGTAAACACACGCCGCCCGCCGCTAGTAAACACGCCGCCGCCTGCTCGCCTGGAGATCAATGAACGGGAAAATCCATTCCCGTTCGTTGATCTAAGCCCCACAATGATCCGCTGCTCTCCTATGGGCAGCGCGATCATTGTGAGAAAAAACTCACGTGTCCAGCCTCCTTATACTTCCTCCAAGCTTCCGGAAGGAAGCTTGGAGGTCGCATTAAAACAAAAAGTTACTGTGGCCATCTTGTGGCCAAATAGTAAACTACACACTACACATTTTTCACATACAAATAAATGATTTTTACACAAAAAAATTACTTATTACCTCCCACACTCCCCATTTTTTTTTTTTGTAATTAAAAAAAAATTCAAAAATTTACAATTAAAAAAAATACATAAATAGTTACCTTAGGGACTGAGGGTATAACACTGTTACTTTATAAACTATGGGCTTGTAATTAGGGATGGACGCAAAACTGAAAAAAATGCACCTTTATTTCCAAATAAAATATTGGCGCCAAACATTGTGATAGGGACATAATTTAAATGGTTTTATAACCGGGACAAAAGGGCAAATAAATTTCATGGGTTTTAATTACAGTAGCATGCATTATTTAAAAACTATAATGGCCGAAAACTGAAAAATAATTATTTTTTTCCCCACATTTTTCCTATTTTCCCATTAAAACACATTTAGAAAAAAATAATTCTTGGCATAATGTCCCACCTAAAGAAAGCCTAATTGGTGGCGGAAAAAACAAGATATAGTTCATTTCATTGCGATAAGTAATGATAAAGTTATAGACGAATGAATGGAAGGAGCGCTGAAAGGTGAAAATTGCTCTGGTGCTCAGGGGGTAAAACCCCTCAGTGGTGAAGTGGTTAAAGTCTGAAAACCACTGTGCCTGCATTGCTGTGTCCTTGTTCCCGCTGATGTCACCAGGAGCGTACTGCGCAGACACAGACCATATTAGGCCTGCATAGTACGCTCCTGGTGACATCAGCGGGATCAAGGACACGGCAACGCAGGCGCAGTGGTTTTCAGACTTTAAAGTCTGAAATTGCAGAAGTGAACGGGAGGCGGGGCCGGAGCATTGGGGAGTGGCTGCATGGGTACAGGATGTCTGTGGGGGACCATTAGAAGCCCTGGGTAAGTTCAACTCATTTTCCCCCGACCCCCTACAGTATCCCTTTAACTCTTCCTGTACTGGGAAACAACAGGACTTTTCTTTGCTACTAATGTTATATTTGTTTTCTGTACTACACATACAATTTATTATAAGTTTATTTTCACTTTAGATATGCTTTAAAGGTCAACTGAAATGAGAAGAATATGAAGGCTGCCATATTTATTTCCTTTGAAATAATACCAGTTGCCTGGCAGCCCTGCTGATCTATGTGTCTGCAATAGTGTCGGAATCATACCAGAAACAAGCATGCAGCTAATCTTGTCAGATTTGACAATATCAGAAACATCAGATCTGCTGCATGTTTGTTCAGGGTGTATGGCTAAAAGTATTAGAGGCAGAGAATCGGCAGGATAGCCCAGCAACTTGTATTGCTTATAAGGAAATAAATATGGCAGCCTTCATATCCCTCTTGCTTCAGTTTGGTGGAGCCAAATATCACATCTCACTAAACAACATTTTAATAACCTTTTTTGAAGCACCCTGCATCACGTTGGAGTTAAAATTCACAATGGAAAAAGTGGCAAGCACCATTTTAGGTGCTTTGCTGGATGCAGCACAATGCTCAGTGACACGCCCGGTATGAACAAACCCTAATCCACAGTTTCATGCCACTCTGAGACTTGTAATTATGAAAAAGGACTTCATCTGGAGGATGGATATGCCATTCTGAGCAGGCGTTCACCATATTTCACAGGTCTACAGTAGGAAAATTGTATGCAGAGGACACAAAATCAATAATACAAAGTATCTTCATTACAGACTATGAGATACATGTAATGGTGTAAAAGTACAGATATTAAGGATCTGGACCTAGTCTTTGAGTAATATGGCTGCCTGGCATGAGTGTGATTAACTACTTGAGGACCGTGGGCTTTATCCCCCTTAAAGGGAACCTCAAGTCAACTGTAAAAAATGAGATTTACTCACTTGGGGCTTCCCTCAGCCCCCAGCAGCCGATCGACGCCCTCGCAGCTCCGCTCCGATGTCCCAGGACCCGCCGGTGAGCACTTCCGGTTTGGCCGTTACCGGCCGACAGGCATGGGAACGCGAGTGATTCTTCGCGTTCCCAGCCTGTATATTGACTTAAGGATCACTTTAAGGACCAGACCCTTTTTTTCCATTCAGACCACTGCAGCTTTCACGGTTTATTGCTCGCTCATACAACCTCCCACCTAAATGAATTTTGGCTCCTTTTCTTGTCACTAATAAAGCTTTCTTTTGGTGCTATTTGATTGCTGCTGCGATTTTTACTTTTTATTATATTCATCAAAAAAGACATGAATTTTGTGAAAAAAATGATTTTTTTAACTTTCTGTGCTGACATTTTTCAAATAAAGTAACATTTCTGAATACATGCAGCACGAAAAATGTGGACAAACATGTTTTTGATAAAAAAAAAACCCATTCAGCCTATATTGATTGGTTTGGGTAAAAGTTATAGCGTTTACAAACTATGGTGCAAAAAGTGAATTTTCCCATTTTGAAGCATCTCTGACTTTTCTGGCCACCTGTCATGTTTCATGAGGTGCTAGAATTCCAGGATAGTATAAATACCCCCCAAATGACCCCATTTTGGAAAGAAGACATCCCAAATTATTCACTCAGAGGCATAGTGAGTTCATAGAAGATATTATTTTTTGTCACAAGGTAGCGGAAAATGACAGTTTGTGACAAGAAAAAAAAAAGTTTCCATTTCTGCTAACTTGTGACAAAAAAAAAAATGAAATCTGCCACGGACTCACCTTGCCCCTCTCTGAATACCTTGAAGTGTCTACTTTCCAAAATGGGGTCATTTGTGGGGTGTGTTTACTGTCCTCGCATTTTTGGGGGTGCTAATTTGTAAGCACCCCTGTAAAGCCTAAAGGTGCTCATTGGACTTTGGGCCCCTTAGCGCAGTTAGGCTGCAAAAAAGTGCCACACATGTGGTATTGCCGTACTCAGGAGAAGTAGTATAATGTGTTTTGAGGTGTATTTTTACACATACCCATGCTGGGTGGGAGAAATATCTCTGTAAATGACAATTGTTTGATTTTTCTTTTTACACACAATTGTCCATTTACCTTTAGGATTTCACAGGTCATTTTTGTTTCAAGACTACTCCTCACGGTTTAGGGCCCCTAAAATGCCAGGGCAGTATAGGAACCCCACTAATGACCCCATTTTAGAAAGAAGACACTCCAAGGTATTCCGTTAGGAGTATGGTGAGTTCATAGAAGATTTTATTTTTTGTCACAAGTTAGCGGAAATTGATTTTAATTGTGTTTTTTCACAAAGTGTCATTTTCCGCTAACTTGTGACAAAAAAATAAAATCTTCTATGAACTCACCATACTCCTAACGGAATACCTTTGGGTGTCTTCTTTCTAGAATGGGGTCATTTGTGGGGTTCCTATACTGCCCTGGCATTTTAGGGGCCCTAAACCGTGAGGAGTAGTCTTGAAACCAAATGTCGCAAAATGACCTGTGAAATCCTAAAGGTACTCATTGGACTTTGGGCCCCTTAGGGTGTAAAAAAATGCCACACATGTGGTACCGCCGTACTCAGGAGAAGTAGTATAATGTGTTTTGTGGTGTATTTTTACACATACCCATGCTGGGTGGGAGAAATCTCTCTGTAAATGACAATTGTTTGATTTTTTTACACACAATTGTCTATTTACAGAGAGATTTCTCCCGCCCAGCATGGGTATGTGTAAAAATACACCCCAAACCACATTATACTACTTCTCCTGAGTACGGCGATACCACATGTGACACTTTTTTTGCAGCCTAGGTGCGCTAAGGGGCCCAATGTCCTATTCACAGGTCATTTTGAGGCATTTGTTTTCTGGACTACTCCTCACGGTTTAGGTCCCCTAAAATGCCAGGGCAGTATAGGAACCCCACAAGTGACCCCATTTTAGAAAGAAGACACCCCAAGGTATTCCGTTAGGTGTATGGCGAGTTCATAGAAGATTTTATTTTTTGTCACAAGTTAGTGAAAAATGACACTTTGTGGAAAAAAAAACATTAAAAATCAATTTCCGCTAACATTTGACAAAAAATAAAATCTTCTATGAACTCGTCATACACCTAACATAATACCTTGGGGTGTCTTTTTTCTAAAATGGGGTCACTTGTGGGGTTCCTATACCGCCCTAGCATTTTACGGGCCCAAAACCGTGAGTAGTCTGGAAACCAAATGTCTCAAAATGACTGTTCAGTGGTATAAGCATCTGAAAATTTTGAGGACAGGTGGTCTATGAGGGGGTGAATTTTCTGTGCAGTGGTCCTTGCGGGATCCACTTGCCGGCCGCCTCTGTGCAGTGGGCGGTTGGCAAGTGGTTAAATGGACAGCAGCAGTTAGGCCTCGTTCACATCATACGTGCTTCCGTGCGCTTTTGGAAGCGCGTATGATGTGCTGAAATGCAGGAATGGCAGAAGGGCAAAGACAACCCTTCTACCATTCACATCTACTGTGCTGCGCAGCAGTACGATGCCCTAGGAAGCGCTTGCGTACTGCTGCCTGCATTTTGCCCGCAAGCGCAGAGCTGATCCCATCACCGTCAATGGATGGGATCAGCAGCGCAGCGGGCAGCGGTGTGCAATCGTATGCATTGCATTCGGATCGCACAGCCATCTGCGCTAGCTAGATGTGAACGAGGCCTTACTGTTTCATGTCAGGATTATAGTCAGTAACAAGTCAAAAGTCAGGGCAGGCAGAAAACAAGACAATCATGGCTATAGACAGAAATGTGGGAAATTAGAAGATAGATTTAGACAGAAGGTCAAAAGAAGCAATTAACAGAATGACCAGATCAGAGAATAATCAGAGAGGGTAGCAACACACTAGGCAGTGCGTGAAAGTTAGCATTTTCAGTGCGTTTTGCGTGTGTTTTCAGTGCGTTGTCGTCTTATGTTTTTGTTGTTCCCCACAAGCATTTTTCTTGCATTATGCCAGCGTTTTAATGCGTTTGCTGTTCGAATATATAAATTGCGTATACGTTTTTGATATGCATTTTAAGCTAATCACTAGGAAGTCAACAGGAAGTGGAAATTCATCTTTAAACTTGTTTTGTTTTTTGTTATTTTTCAAAAAGTTAAAAAAAACGCACAAAATGCAATACCTCTGCGTCACCACTGACATTCATTATAGATAGAAATCTTAATTGTCATTGTAACAACAGAAATTGTACAACAAAATTCTAAAGTGCAATTTTCCAGCAAAAGCAATACAGCATAGCAACATTCCATTCCTACATACATTGCATTGCACACACCCCTTATCAACATGGATTGGCCACTTAGCAGCATTTAACATGGTAATGGCTGAAGGATAAAAACTGTTCTTTAATCTATTTGGCTTAGTTTTTTATAAGTCTAAAACATTTTCCAGAAGGCAGATGTTCAAATAACACATGTCCTGGATGTGAGGTGTCACTTAAATGTTTTTAATATTCCTGAAACAATAAGAAGTATATAATTCTTCTAATGGAAGAAGAGGACAGCCAACTATCCTCTGGACAACCTTAATTACCCTATGAAGCTGCTTTTTCTGTGCTACTGTGCAGCTTGAAAACCATGCACAGAGACAGTAGTCACCTAGGTTCTCAACGTGTGGTACACGTACCCCAGGGGGTACTTCTGATGGTTCCAGGGGGTACTCAGGTTTAATATACTTAACTAAGAATAACAAATTTAGGGTTTTAGAAAATTATAACTCTTATTTAAACAACACCGAATGAGTATTTCAGCTAATTAAAAGCAATAGTAAATGCTTGGAAATTGTTTAGAACCAATTATCATGTACTACAATTAAATATATATTTGTCAAGGGGTACTTGTGATAATGTTTACTATGCTAGGGGGTACTTGGTGAATGCAGAGTTTTAAAAGGGGTACATACCAATAAAATGTTGAGAAACACTAGGACACTCTCCACTGTACTGCGGTAAAAAGACACCAACAATTTCTCAGCAATATTATTTTTCCTAAGCACCCTTAAAAATATAACCTCTTCTGTGCCTTTTTCACTACATCAGCAATATGTGACCCCCAAGTCATGTCCTCTTTAATAGTAACTCCCAAAAACCGAAAGTCTGTGACCCTCTCTACAATATTTCCATTTATAATAAGTGGCTGAATGTCATCTGCCTTCTTCCTAAAATCCACTATAAGCTCTTTGATCTTAGCTATATTTAGGAGAAGATTGTTGTCTCTACACCACATCTCCAGCCTTGTAGGCAGACTCATCCCCCCCGATATAAGCCCCACTACTGTAGTATCATCATCAAACTTAACAATGGTGTTACTATGGTGGGCAGGAACACAATCATGAGTGTAGAGGGTATAGAGCAAGGGGCTCAGCACACAGCCCTGAGGAGAGCCAGTGCCGAGACTGATAGATGTGGAAAAATGTGTGAGTTTTGGAAAAATATGCACCAAGGTTCTGCATTTTAAAAAATGCACATTGCAGAACGCAAACATAAGTGTTTTTCCATGTGGCCCATTGACTTGCATTATGTGCGTTTTTCACTGTGTTTTCCGCAACACTAGCGTTTCTGCCTGGTGTGTTCCTACCCAGAATTACTTTGAACAAGAGACTGCATAAACACCTGTGTTTTGCAGCCAGGCAACTGTCAGTTCCTTAAAAACTTTTTTATGTGGTGTATCCTAATTACCCAGATTAGAGGATGTTGACATATGGTGGGCATGTAGCTAAAGACATGAGTCAACTGAGGCAATGATTGTAGACTAAAGACCCATAAAGACACACATCTAATTTTTTTAAACGACGGGTTGTTTGGACGTCCCGTCGTTCAGTAGTCCGGACGTCAGATCAGGTGTGTGTACAGTCCGTTGTTCAGCTGATAAGACTGGTGGATCGCTCGAGACCAGTCTTATCAGCTGAACGACGGACTGTACGCACGCCTGATTTGACGTCCGGACAACTGAACGACGGGATGTCCAAACGACCCGTCGTTTAAAAAAATCAGACGTGTGTATGGGCCTTAAATACAAAAGCTCTGTTAACCAGTTCACCCCCAAGGGTTTTTACCCTAACGGACCAGAGCAATTTTCACCTTTCAGCGCTCCTCCCTTTCATTCACCAATAACTTTTTCACTACTTATCACAGCAAATTGATCAATACCTTGTTTTTATTGCCACTAAATAGGCTTTTTGGAGGCGATATTTATTTTCAGTAATACCTTTTCTTTTTATGCATTTTAAAGGGAAAAACAAGGAAAAAAATGAAAAAATACACGATTTCTCCTTTTTCATCCCCTATAGTTTTAAAATAAACACTGCGAATGTGCATAAAACACACACATTTTATCTGCCTATTTGTCCTGGTTATTACAATATATAAATTATGTCCCTAGTGCAAAGTATGGTGACAATATATTATTTGGAAATAAAGGTGTATTTTTCCTATGTTGTGTTTTTGTTTTCTCATTGCATACTACCAATAAATTCAAGCCCTTATTTGCAAATATAACAGTAGTTCACCCTCATAGCATACATATTTTAAAAGCTGAGTCCCTAAGGTAACTATTTATGCATTCGGTTTTCAATTCTGTCACTTTTGGTGTTTTTTACAAGTGTTTTATTTTGGTACAGAGTATATGGAAATAACAGTTTTATTGCTTCTCATTCAGTTTGCCAAAAAATCAAAATCAAATGACATATGCATAATCTCTCAAACACCCCAAATTATCTTCTCTTGCTTGTCACGGTTAAAATGATACCCTATACACATCATCAGATAGTGTTTTGGCCACATAATACACTGTTAATCATGAGCAGCACAATGTATTTTTCAAGGCCATTTTTTGCACCAGAAACAATACAGTCATACTTTCCCAGCAAAACCCCTGGTGTCTCAGAACATTGGATATAGGTCATAAATTATACCATTCTGAAAACTAGAGAACCAGACCTACCCAAATATACATATTGAGTAACATTTGCACTTTTGCGGTTTTGATGAAATTGCACCGTAACTTTGAAAATGTTTTTTTTTTACAGTTTTCTTTACTTTGGCATGAAAAAACAATTCAAATGACATATGCATAATCTCTCAAACACCCCAAATTCTCTTCTCTTGCTTGTCACGGTTAAAATGATACCCTATACACATCATCAGATAATGTTTTGGCCACATAATACACTGTTAATCATGAGCAGCGCCAATGTATTTTTCAAGGCCATTTTTTGCACCAGAAACAATACAGTCATACTTTCCTAGCAAAACCCCTGGTGTCTCAGAACATTGGATATAGGTCATAAATTATACCATTCTGAAAACTAGAGAACCAGACCTACCCAAATATACATATTGAGTAACATTTGCACTTTTGCGGTTTTGATGAAATTGCACCGTAACTTTGAAAATGTTTTTTTTTTACAGTTTTCTTTACTTTGGCATGAAAAAACAATTCAAATGACATATGCATAATCTCTCAAACACCCCAAATTCTCTTCTCTTGCTTGTCACGGTTAAAATGATACCCTATACACATCATCAGATAGTGTTTTGGCCACATAATACACTGTTAATCATGAGCAGCGCCAATGTATTTTTTAAGGCCCTTTTTTTACCAAATGCAACAATGTAATTCTTTCTTCTCAAAGCCCCAGGAGTGTAAGACCATTCAATAAAAGACACAAATGTTACCATTCTGAAAACTAGAGACTCAGGCCTACTCAGTTGCAAATAGAATAATTTAGGTGAGGCCTAAATCACTATCCATAACATGAATGACAGATACATTGGAACTCACCATTGCAGGTCTAGCAGGATGGAGAAATGCCAGAGGTCATACGCCAAGGAAAGCCAGTGGTCAGAAGATGGGGGGTGGTCTGCAGAGTAAAGTCCTGTGGCAAACACTCTCACCTTGCAGCAGCAAGTCCAAATGGGAAAAAACTATTTGCAGGTTGTAGGAGTCTTGGGTTTCCTCTAAGCTTCTGGGTTTCCTCCCACACCCCCAAAAAAGGTGGTAATGTTAACTAGTGGTAATTGTGAGTTCCTTTGAGGGACAGTAAGTGGCAAATAAAAGTAGAGAGGAAAAAGTCCAGTGAAAATTTAGGGTAATGAAGAAAAAAAAATAAAATAAAAAATAAAGTCTAATAGCTGCTGAGGGTATGGTATGCCTCAAAGCAGCCGGCAACGCAGAGTCCCGGCTGTAAGGGGCACTTTGGGCAGTGGTATCTGCTGTCTTTCCGCCTCTTGTGCTTGGTGCACACCCGGCATCGCTTCTGTGGCTTCGCCTTAATTGGGTTCGGGGGGATCAGGGCAGGAAAATGTTTTCCCCTTAGGCGAACTGCTCCATCCAGTTGCATTGGATTGTATTCCTCCATAAGGTTGACGCTTTCATTGATCAGCGATCTCAAAGCTTGTCGCATAAACGGGAGGTAGCTGTCACCGTGGCATTTCTTTTTATAAAGCACAAATGCGTTGTGCATGGCCATCTGCAGGAGGTAAAAAAAACTTTTTTGTACCAGGCCCTCTTTTTTTTTTTTAAAAAAGTAGTAGGAGAGCATTTGGTCCGCAAGATCCACCGCACCCATATTTTTTGTGTAGTCGACCAATGCCATTGGCTTCTCGATCCGCTCTCTGGAGGTTGTGACAGGAACCACTTCTTCAGTGTGGATTGAAGTCAGGACCATGACGTCTCTCTTGTCCCTGAATTTTATAGCCAGGAGCTCACCACTTCTGAGACTGTGTGTTTCCCCTTTCGATAATTTTTTATTAACCACCTGTGGTGGGAGGCCTTTGCGGTTTGGCCTCACTGTCCCACAGGCACCAGTCTCTGCAGAATATAAAAATTTGAAAAGGGGAATGCTGGTGTAGAAGTTATCCACGTACAGATGATAGCCTTGGTGGAGGAGTGGGTTGGCTAGTTCCACCACAATTTTCCCACTGGTTGGCATGTATGGTGGGCACCCAGCTGGTTGCAAATGGCTATCTTTGCCCTCATACAGAAAAAAAGAATAGGTGTAGCCAGTGCTGCTCTCACAAAGTTTATAAAATTTTATCCCATACTTGGCAGCCTTACTTGGGATATATTGTTTTATCCCTAATCTGCCATGGAAGGGTAGGAGGGATTCATCCACTGCAACCTCTCTCTCTGGGGTGTACACCTCGCTAAATTTTGTACTGAGGTGGGTGAGTATGGGCCTCAGCTTAAAAAGCTTGTCATGGGCAGGATCACCTTTGGGGACATTGTCCGAATTGTCGGCAAAGTGCAGGCACTTCATAAGAGCCTCATAGCGCTGCCTGCTCATGGAAGCTGGAAACAGGGGTGTTGCGTGCATAAAGTCCTTAGACCAGTACAGTCTTATTTCTGGCTGTTGGAGTATGCCCATGTGTAGTGTTAGGGCCAGAAACACCTTTAGCTCAGGTATGGTGGTGGGCTCCCATTTCTCAGCCAAATAGCAGGTGGGCTTCTGGGCAATATACTGCTGCGCAAACAAATTGGTTTGCTCCACAATGTGCTGCAGCAAATCATCACCCACAAAAAGCTGGAAGAAGTCAGCAGGCCCGAAGTTGTCAGTGGGCACTAATATTTCGCTTGCCCCTGTAAAAGGCGGGATGTTGGGTGCTACAAGGTTAGCGGGTGACCAGGTGCCCCGAATTATGTCCTCAGGTACCGGTGGGCGTACCTGCCTTTGCCTGGCTCCCCTTCGGCCTCTGCTGCTAGCTGCAGCAGTGCTACCCACTGAGCCCCCTGCGGTGGCATCTGAAGGGCCCTGGACAGTGGTTCCCCTCTGGCCTGTGCTGCTAGCTGCAGCTGTGCTACCCACCGAGCCCCCTGCGGTGGATTCTGAAGGGCCCTGAACAGTGGACTCATCATCCCTCCTGAAGCGGCGAGACGGCTGCCCAACGCTCTCTGAACTGTCAGAATCTGACTCAGAGCTGCTGCTTGTTGGGTGCCATTCGCTCCCTGAATCATCCCCACTGCTGCTGCTCTGCTGAAGGTAGACGGCTGCCTCCTCAACAGAATACAGTCTCCTCGCCATAGTAAGCAAAGGGGATAGATAGATGGATGGATGGATGGATGGATGGATGGATGGGATGGATGGATGGGAAGGATGGGATAGACAGACAGACAGACAGATCAATCAACCAAGCGATTGATCAATAACAGAAAGATTTTTTTTTTTTTATATGAAGATGAAAAGAAAGAATATAGATAGAAAGTATAGATAGAAATATCAGAGTAAGGGTAAAAGAGGGGTGAAAAAGTACAGAAAAGTACTAAGAAGTACTAAAAAGTACTAAAATAAAACAGAAAACCAGTAAATGGCAAAGGAGGGGGAGGATAAGGGGTTAATAAAAAAGTATGGGGATAAAATTTTATTTAAAAATATAAAAATCCTACCACAATCACAGTCTTTCTCCCTCACAGCTCCTGTCACCTCTGAATGCTGATTGACAGCAGTCTGAGGTGACAGATGAGCTGGGAGGGAGAAAGCAACTTTGTTTACTGACACTACAGGACAGATCATTGTTACTGGCTTGTAACAATGATCTGCCTTGTTACTGGCACTTGATTGGCCCAGGGACCATGTGATTCCCTGGTCCAATCACCAAGCCGCGGGACCCGACGTGCGCGCGCAGCGGGAGCGCGCCCGCTCGCACACAGCAGCAGAGTTACAATGTAACTTATTAAAACGTCCTGTTGCCATTAATAGCGGCGAACATGACGTTTTAATGCGTTACATTGTCCCTAAATGGTTGAGTTGAGGCAGTCGACCCAGAGTAAGAAGAGTAAAAAGTATGTTGCAAGGAGGGAGCAGAGACAGGTACAAAAGTCATGAGCACAATTGCAGTGGAATAACCTTCACCGCAGAGTTTGGAATCACAGGCCTGCCCTACTAACAATCAATAGCAACAATTACGACATATGTAGTTAGTAAACAAGTCAGCAGAGTGTGATTGCTCTACTCTAATAATTATATTCACAAAAATCACATCTGTGAAAGTGCCATTTTTTATTTTTCACTACTTGCGTTGTAAAGAACAAAAAAAATATACCTTGTCTCAGGCATTCAAATTAGTATCCTCATAGAAATTAGTTCTGCTAGTTAGTAAAAGAGTACCCAATAAAAATATATTCTCTGCATTAGAAGTCTCTGTTGCATACATTTCCAAGCATATGTGAAACTCAGAGCCCAGTGATTCATCATTTAGGGCTCGTTTCCACTGTAGCGAATCCGCATGCGGGCACTGCATGCGGATTCGCATACTTAATGTTACTGTATGGGGTTGTTTCCACGTGTGCGGCGGCGGCGGCGTTTTTCTGTGCGGGGAAAATCTGCACGACAGGGTCGTGCAGATTCGCGTGCCTCAGGAATGCGGGCGAATCGCCGCTAATGTATTTAATAGTAAAAACGCATGCGTTTTTACATGCGTTTTTACCCGCGAATTCGCGGGCGATTTCGCACCTTTTCAATGTTATTTTGCCCTGGCAGTGTCATGGTTAATTTCGCATGGCACCCTGCCATGCGAAATCGCACGCGAAATCGCGGGTAAAAACGCATGCGGAAACGCATCCGCATGCGTTTTTACAAGCGTCGGAATGCGGCCGAAATCGCGTCGCAACAGTGGAAACGAGCCCAGAGCGTGACCTTTATAATTTAGATCTTGTACTGCCAGGGCAAAAATTAAGAGATTGCACAAGGCAGATGTAGCCAGGTTGGCAAAGGGTGCAGATAATTATAACAAATGAAACTCTAGCATGTAATGCATCATATTCAATCAATCATGTCTTTCAATATAGCTTCATTTAGTTAAAATGAGTTTGCCACATAAAAGCTAACATTTGGTTTAGACAGTACACCAGTTGACAATATTATTACTCATGCGGACCATTGCTGAAGTTGGCTACACTTGCTGCAGAGTGCAGATAAAACTTAACAAAGCCCCTTCCAGGCAGAGGGTCACAAGGAGAAGGATAACGAAGCAGAAAAGTATACAGTTCACTGGGAGCAGTTTATTTTTATGTTTCTAATTTTATCTATTTTGTATGGTGTATTCTTATTTTCAGCTTTTTTTTTTTTTTTTTTTTTGCTTAAAAACAAAGGTTTTTAGGTTTGAAGATATGTTTTACATACGTATGTTTTTGTTTGATCATGATAATTTTCATGTGCAAAAACATTTTTGAAAAATATAAATAGAATCATTTATAACTGCTTTACAGGTACTGCGATGGAAGAAGGTGAATTTAGCTCCACTGGCTTGCCACCAATATCGACACTTACAGTCCTGTACCTAATATCATTATGTAGTTTGCACAGCAGGAGCCTTATTATACATTACCTGCTCGCGTCCGTTCCAATTCCTAGTTAGCAAGTGAAATGCAGCCAGCCAATCACCATGCGGCTTCAGTAACCGCATTGTTATTGGCTGGCTGCACGGCACTTGCTAACTAACCATGAAGTGGAGGAGATGCGGCATTCACCAGGAGCAGGTAATGTATAACAAGGCTTCTTTCCACTGCACATTCTGCATAATATTAGGTACGAGCCCCTCCGAACTCCCAGCCCGCCGGGGGCACCGACATATCTTTTTGTAGGGGGACCCAGACAACTATAGTTACACCCCTGGTTGACTGGTTTAGGGGAAGGGCAGGGGCGTAGCAATAGGGGGTGCAGAGGTAGCGACCGCATCGGGGCCCCTGGGCCAGAGGGGCCCGAAGGACCCTCCCTCAACTACAGTATAAGCTCTCTATTGGTCCTGTGCTCATAATGATCACTTCTATAGATGCTTTGAATAGTGGTAATCATTAACAGACGGTTCCCCATCCCCTTCTTGCACCTCTGACACTGTCGTTGCCATTAGCAGGTTTTGGTGCACCGTATCAATTGTTATGTGTAGAGTACTTGGGGGGGCCCCATCGTAAAACTTGCATTGGGGCCCACAGCTCCTTAGCTACGCCACTGGGGAAGGGTATTGTGTAGTTAGGTTTATGGGTATATTGGGCATTGTTTTATGATAGGTTTGGAGCCCTTCTGGACAGATGTCAGGTGTCAGGATCATACAGGTCCATGATCTTACTTTGTATCACTATTTATTTGAATTAGTAAATTAGAAGGAAATCTGTCCTCTTTCTGTTTATTTCCCTGTACCATAAAGGCAGTGCAAGTCTCTGGATTATCCTTCTCATTTGCTGCTATCAATTACCTGAGGCTGTAAGAAAATATTTTGTAATCATTGTCTGAAGGAGATTTATTATAACACATTATGTGTATATTTTAGTTATCATATTCATACAAATCCACAAATGAATGTCCTCCTGAAGAAGCACACTTTGTCTATGAAAGATGCGTGATTGTCATATGGGGTTTATCATTATTTTTGGAACATTTTGATCTTTGTAACACTTGTTATTCTAGTGCAAGTTTACCCCAGGTATTATACTTGCTGGGGTAAGGACTCTTTGGCTCTCCCAGGCAAAATCCTTGTTGTGCTGTTTCTCATTTCACATGGTTCTTCTGTACTGGGTTTTAAATGCATTATGAGTAATACAACATGTGCACATTTTAAATGTGTAACACGCTTTGTTAAATTTATTTACGGTTGACTTTCTAAGCCCCTTTAAAGTTCCACATATTTTGGTTCTCATCTACAGTTTTGTATGCCACAACGTTTCTGCAGACCTTTTTATCTGCTTTTTTTTGTACAGGTATGAATGCTGCTTCCGTCCAGCCTTCTGGCATTCATACATTCTTTATTCTATCTTTTAACTATTAACGGGTGTAACTTTTGCCGCAGATACCATTAGTCACATTTCAACAATTCAGCTGCTACACTATCAATGCTTTGTTATTCTTCCGTTGCATTGTAATTTCCTCAGTTTAATTAAATTTCAGGAGTTTGAACCTCTTGGCCTAATGGCACATCTCTTCCTCACCTTCATTTCCTCCATGATATATAGGTCATTAACGCATTGATGTCACTTCTTAATTATTTCTAGAAGAGGCTGCCAGTTTTCACTAGGGCAGATATTTTTTCTTAGGTAGAAAGCTTTAGCTGTTTCATTTATGTTTTTGAAGAACTTTGTACACTCTGCAGTTCTTCATTCTATTATCTGCCTCTCTCTATTGTGTTGTATGCTGTATTCACACTTTGCACATTTTAACCTTTGTCTTTTACTCCACTGTGTTTACCTGCACAGTTTTGCTTACGTTTACTGGAGGAAATCTTAACCACCAAATCCTACACTTTTTGTGGCTGTGAAAAGGAGTTTAAAATGTCAGTGCTGATTAAATATGTGCATGGATAAAATTATTTGTGTTGATGGTAATAATAATACCGGTAATAATAATTATAATAATAGCACCTTCAGGAGATCTTGAACACAGGAAAATTAGCTATTCAGATAAAAATAAAAATCAACATGAACCTAAATAGGAACACAAGGCTGCAACCTTTTTGCAGTCACCATCAATCAGTCCTAATTACTTACCTGCAGGGCTGGATTTCCCCTTTTCACCACCCAAGGCCCTGTGTCATAACACACACACACACGCACGCACGCACGCACGCACGCACGCACGCACGCACGCACGCACACACACACACACACACACACACACACACACACACACCTCTGCTGCCTGGAGGATTTTTAAGAGATGCCATTATCTTTTCAAAGTTCTGGCATGGCCCCATCGCACAGTCCCTGCTCTTCATGCTACATATAATGGCTGCAGGGATGAAAAAGGCTTGTCAGGCCGCAGCAATGCACACCAGGAGATGTGGTGCTACATCGGTATGTGCAGCGCACTGCGACGGCCCAACAAGTCACTTCTGCCGCTTCAGCCATTATATTCAAAACATTACAAATCCCGGAGAGCCACCACATCAATTTTGTGCTACTGTATAAGGAGCCAGCAACCAACTACTATGTATCATGCTTCCACAATTAATTTCAATTGCCGTCTCGTGCACATGTATATAAATTTATTTATTATTCGCCTTGGCTACATGATTTAATGTGGTCACAAACACAATTAAAAAAACATACATTTAAAACCACTACCTGGCCAGGAGTACCTGCTTTTCTTAATTAAAGGGACCAGACCCGTAATTCAGTGCAGCGTGATCGCCCAGCCTTAGCCTATGCAAAAAATGCTGCACCATTTGGGTCAACTAGGTCCTCACCCACCACCGTGACACCATGCACACTGTGCGCTCGATAACCGCACGCTGTTGTATTCCTCCTAACGCTTGCCCGAAGTCAGGTCCTCACAGTTGAAATAGAGATGGGTATCGGCTAGCATATGACCTCTCTGTCCCACATAGTACACAGCAGCTGGCAAAACTCAGGCTTAGCAATATTACAGCGGCACTTTAATGGCTTGGAGTACTTGCATATTGTGTTGGCTGCTCCAGTTTCCAGACCTGCAGTGCACTGGGTCACGTTTGTTTATGCGGCTTTCCCGAAAGACATCAGCCGTCTATACCTCATAGTTCTTAGACTTGGGACTCTACGGAAGTATGTCAAGACGGAAGGGGATCCCACATCGCGGAGTATCGCTCAGAGTGCCGGCGTTTTCACGTGGAGGGCCAGCGCGAGCACTCCGGTGGTAGCCACGCCTACCGACGCGTTTCGCCCCGCCCACGGGGCTTTCTCAAGGTTATCGAGCGCACAGTGTGCATGGTGTCACGGTGGTGGGTGAGGACCTAGTTGACCCAAATGGTGCAGCGTTTTTTTCATAGGCTAAAGCTGGGCGATCACGCTGCACTGAATTAAGGGTCTGGTCCCTTTAATTCAGAAAAGCAGGTACTCCTGGCCAGGTAGTGGTTTTAAATGTATGTTTTTTAATTGTGTTTCAGCCATTATATGCGGCACTAGGAGCAGGGCTAAAGCAGCATAATGCGGAGATAAAGCAGCATAATGCGGAGATAAAGCAGGATAATGAGGGTACATGATGGGAAACTTCATACGGATACCCAAAACACACCCCTTAACTTCCTAAAAGTCACGATAGGCTGAACAGCAGATATAAGAAAAGAGCACATAACGTCTATAATGTAGATCAATTTCTCCACAGTCAAGTCAGCACCATCTGTAGTATCAAAGCTCTTTTATTGGATTAAAAGTAGCATAACCGGCATCATCAGCAGCAACCGCAGCGCTGTTTCGGCAATGAACCTTTCTCAAGCTGCATAAGTCTTATGCAGCTTGAGAAAGGTTCATTGCCGAAACAGCGCTGCGGTTGCTGCTGATGATGCCGGTTATGCTACTTTTAATCCAATAAAAGAGCTTTGATACTACAGATGGTGCTGACTTGACTGTGGAGAAACTGTCGAAGGGTCTGGAGTGCAGAGGCGCTGCAAGTCATAGCACATCATTTTCTTCCCTCCCTGGGTGCTTGCTAAGCACTGAGTTACACTATAATGTAGATCAAAGTTTGCCCAAATATGTCAGACCTGTATGTATACTCACACTGTTGCTACTTATAGTAGACATAACCTGATTACCAGTGTCCTTAGATCACTTGCCAGCCAAGATCCTAACTGCAGCTGCATGAGCAAGCCATGCCTCATGAAAAACGCTGCTCACATCACCATAGAAATGCCATGCCCACACTGCCAGGTCATTTAAAGGGAGAGAGCGCCATTGGCCAGATGTTACACACTCACTGAGTGGCTTGACTGGACACGCAGTCCAGAAAACATTTCTACTGAAATTGTGCTTGCTGGCACCACAAGACCTCCTCATCGATACTCAGACCTGGCTGGGCAGGGCTGACATCATGTAGTCACATCATGTGACTTGATTGACAACGGGTTGAATGATGTAGCCGCTGTCCACTGTCTTAGGAAGCCATTTAGTGCAGATGGAAACACAGAATAACAGGTGGGTAAAAGGCAGCTGATCAGAGGCCGCATAGCTTTGTACTGCATCAAGCGGTACCATGCATGCTAGCAGCATTCCAAGCAATGTTCAAATTCTCATTGACATCTGGTTATCAAAGTGGTGGATATTGGTAGTTCAGGTAAATGATTGGTATTGTTTACCTGATCTACCAAAGAAATCTAATAGTTTAGCCATGTGTGACACTGGGATTGAGAAACAAAGGTGCTTTTTTGACCCAGTAATTCAAGGCCTATTTTATGGAGACAAAACATTGAATCAGAGTATCAGAGTAGCATAGCAAGCGCTACAAACTTATGCCTGCTAATTGGCAACCACTTATCCTGCCTTAAACCCTTGCAGGTACAATCACTTTAAAGGACATTATCCCTGCACTTTGATTGGCCCAATAGGCTGCCTGTGACTTAACAAGAAACTTAACAGGCAGCCTATTGGGCCAATCAAAGTGCGGGGATAATGTCCTTTAAAGTGTTTGGACCCGCAGGGGCTCAGGGCAGGACGAATTGGCGGGCTCATCATTACCAATTAGCAGGCATAAGTTCATAGCGCTCGCTATGCTACTCTGATAAGGCACGCTAACTCTGGTAAGGCATGTTAGCTCTGATAAGGCACATCAACTCTGATAAGGTACGCTAACTCAGATTAGGCATGTTAGCTCTGATAAGGCACCCTAACTCTGATAAGGCATGCTGACTGTGATAAGGCACGCTGACTGTGATAAGGCATGCTGACTGTGATAAGGCACGCTGACTGTGATAAGGCACGCTGGCTGTGATAAGGCACGCTGGCTGTGATAAGGCACGCTGACTGTGATAAGGCACGCTGACTGTGATAAGGCACGCTGACTGTGATAAGGCACGCTGGCTGTGATAAGGCACGCTGGCTGTGATAAGGCACGCTGACTGTGATAAGGCACGCTGGCTGTGATAAGGCACGCTGGCTGTGATAAGGCACGCTGACTGTGATAAGGCACGTCAACTCTGATAAATGCAAATCGGGAATGTAGACAGTTCCCTGTTGGTGCGATCTGGCAATCTGTTAGGACTTCTCTTCAGTCCCTGTTGACCCTCCCACGAAGGAAGAGACGTTCCCCAGTAGTGGAGTCTAGGTGACCACGGGTCTTCACCCACACTCCCTTGAGGGGGGTGCAGGACCACACCCCCAGGAGGGGGATGTGGAGCTTAGCTGCCTAGTGCCCTACCAGGTCACTACTGGGATAGTCTCAGCGAGTGGTCAGGAGAACAGGAGACACTCTTAATGGAGTAGGCGGAGTCCAAGGTAAGTTAAAGGTCCGGAGGCGGGTAGCAATCAAGCAGAAGTCGGGGTCACAATCCAAGGGTCGAGGCAGGCGGCAATCAGGCAGAAGTCGGGGTCACAATCCAAGGGTCGAGGCAGGCGGCAAACAAGCAGAAGTCGGGGTCACTATCCAAGGGTCGAGGCAGGCGGCAATCAGGCAGAAGTCGGGGTCACAATCCAAGGGTCGAGGCAGGAGATCAATCAATAGGCATAAACAGGAACCACAGGTAACCGGAACGGCACACTAGCTGATCAGAAAGAGCAGCACTGCAGTCAAGGGCAGTGCTGCTTATATAGGGACAATTGGCGCCGAAATTAACGCCCTGCGCATGCGCAGGACGTGCGCAACCCTTCTGCGCATGCGCGCGCACTTCTCTGCGTGCGCGCGCACGTGGGTTCGCGCGCACGCGGGTGCGCGCATGCGCGGTGCCCTAGGTGCTGCGCACGCAGCGTTCTGCGCGCGTGCGCATTCCACCACACACACCGACGAGCAGGAAGTGAGCACAAGAGGCCCAGTGAACCCCCGCGCGTGCGCACAGCAGGACGCGCACGGGGATGCCCGGAGGAACGTCTATGGTGAGTGTAACACAATCCTCCTTAGGCAGCTCTCAGTATCCACTAAAGAAAGTAAAAACATGCAAAAGAGAGAGCGCTCTGAGTGACAAATACATAGTAGCATCCACCCTGCCAAAGACAGGTCTCACCTGTTCAGAAATGGCTGCTCGTAGGACACAGCCTCTGATAGCGTTTGTCCCTTTAGGGGCCAGGGACAGGGCCGGGCCGAGGCATAGGCTGGAGAGGCTCCAGCCTCAGGGCGCAGTGTAGGAGGGGGCGCAGAATTCATTCAGCTGTCATTCCTAATTGTGTTTGAAGCAGAAAGAAATAAGAAAAGGGGATACATGGCAGTGACTGCAAGCCAGATAACTAGATATTAAGGTGTTGGGGAGGTTGTGGGCCCATGGGGGCCTCTTAGTCTAATAGCAATCAGTGTGTGACGGCTGGGGTGGGAGGGATGGAGGGGCGCATTTTGGTGTCTCAGCCTTGGGTGCTGGAGGACCTTGTCCCGGCTCTGGCCAGGGACCAGGCTCACGATCCAGCTCCAGGCGGGGAATCCGGAGGGCCACCAGGGGAGTCATGTTCTCAGTTTGGACACTTCCAGGGAGGCTGTAGGCAGGACAAACATTAGATCCTGGCGCACACTCACCTTGCGAGACCAAACGGTAGTGGTGGCCCTCCGTATTCCCCGCCTGGAGCTGGATCGTGAGCCTGGTCCCTGGCCCCTAAAGGGACAAACGCTATCAGAGGCTGTGTCCTACGAGCAGCCATTTCTGAACAGGTGAGACCTGTCTTTGGCAGGGTGGATGCTACTATTTATTTGTCAACTCTGATAAGGCACACTAACTCTGATAAGGCACTCTATTTGTTATAGTGAATAAACCCCAATGTTTGATAACACACTTAAAGGACAACTGTAGTGAGAGGGATATGGAGGCTGCCATATTTATTTCCTTTTAAACAATACCAGTTTCCTGGCAGTCCTGCTGGTCTATTTGGCTGCAGTAGTGTCTGAATCACACCAGAAACAAGGATCCAGATAATCTATCAGATCTGACAATAATGTCAGAAACACTGGATATGCTGCTTGCTTGTTCAGGGTCTATAGCCAAAAGTATAAGAGGCGGAGGATCAGCAGGATAGCCAGGCAATATGTATTGTTTAACCACTTAAGCCTATCAGGATGAACATTCTCGTCCAGATAGGCTGCGTGCACTCCTGCCGGCCGCTAGCCCAACGATCAATAAATGGGATTATAGCTCCCATTCATTGATTGAAGCCCCTTCAGAAAAACCGACAGCCTCTTATCAGAGGCTGCGGTTTTTAAGAGTTAAAAAAAAGTTTTCCTTCCTCATTCATGTTCCTGGAAGCGTGATCGTATGCTTCCAGGACTTTTTGACTGTAATAGTAAAATTACACCCACATCCATTTTTTATTAAAGGGAACCTAAACTGAGAAGGATATGGATTTTTCCTTTTAAAAGAATACCAGTTGCCTGACTCTCCTGCTGATCGTGTGTCTCTAATACTTTTAGCCACAGCCCCTCAACAAGCATGCAGATTAGGTGCTCTGACTGATATCAGACTGGATTAGCTGCATGCTTGTTTCAGGTGTAGGATTCATCCACAACTGCAGCCAAAAGAGTTCAGCAAACATTGTTTGTACATTTAAAATTAGCTGTTTACCTCCCACACCCAAAAATTACCCAATTAAAATTTTTAATAAAAAAAAATGTAAAAAATTACAATTTAAAAAAACAAAACAAAAATCATAGTTACCCAGGGTCTGCACTTTTTAAATATGCATGTCAAAGGAGTATAGTAATATAATTTTTTAAATTATGGGCTTGTAAATAGTGATGGACGCAAATTAAAAATGCACCTTTATTTCCAAATAAAATATCGGTGCCATACATTGTGATAGGGACATAATTTAAATGGTGTAATAAGCTGGACAAATGGGCACATGAAATACATGGGTTTTAATTACGGTAGCATGTATTAATTTCAAACTATAATGGCCAAAAACTGAGAAATAATGTTTTTTTTCCATTTCTTTCTTAATATACCTGTTAAAATGGATTTAGAATAAAATAATTCTTAGCAAAATGTATCACACAAAGAAAGACTAATTTGTGGCAGAAAAAACAAGATATAGATCAATTCATTGTGATCAGTAGTGATACAGTTATTGGCAAATGAATGGGAGGTGAAAGTTGCTCAGATGCAAAAAATGAACAACCCTGTGGGCTGAAGTGGTTAAAAGGAAATAAATATGGCCACCTTCATATACTTCTCTTTACAGTTGTCCTTTAGGCTGGTTTCACACCAGGACGTTGCGTTTTAGGGGACGTTATGGTCGCATAACGTGCCCCTAACGCAACGCCTGGTGCTCTCTAATTCGGATGTCAGAGTGAGCCGCGTTGTGCAGCTCACTCTGGCGTCCGTGATGCCGTGATGCGCACTCTTGGACGCATGCGGCATCACGTGGTCCCGCCCGGCCAAACGCCGCACAGAGCGGCCGCTCAAGGAAGTAAACACTACACGTCACTGAGTGCAGTGAATATTAATTAGCCATGTGCCCGGCCGCTCTCCCCTCCTCCCCAACTTTACTGAGCATGTGCAAACAGTCTAACGCGGAAGTACTGCATGCAATACGTTGTCTTATGGCGCAGCGTTACAATGTAACGCAACGTGAGCACTGTGAACAGCCCATTGATTTTTCATTGCTGTGCGTTGGGGTGCGTTACAGGCTGCTCTAACGTGCGCCTGTAACGTCCCACTGTGAAACCAGCCTTAAAGTATGTCTAATCTTTGGGCCCACCCACTATGTCCACTACCTGCCTCTGCGCATTTCATATTTCCACTTTTTACCACAGCATGCTATGCAAGTACACATATCAAGGGTTCTGACTTCATTCAGACTGTTAGCTTCCTACTTCCTCCAGTGAAGGCAGTCTTTAGGAATATCTGGGTCCCATATCATGTAAACTTCTCGGACATCTGACCATCGCTTACAAAAAGTAGCATTCTTATTACCATACAAACATGTGAACACATAACAGACTAGACCGTGTATGTAGAGAATGTATGTACTACTTCAGAAATCTTAAATCATTATTATGCAGCATGGCCAAATTAACATAATAAAGAAAGCATTGGCCCCCAAAATCAGACGTATGCTGGCATTTCCTCCAAATAACACAATTAGGCAACACTACCCCAAACAACAATTGATCAGCATGTTCCCCAAAATTACATAATTACCAAAAATGTCCTCCAAATAAAATTAGGCAATGAGGAGCTCCTTGCTGAGTTCTATAAAAGTGATTTAATATTGGCTAAGCAAGGAGTTAATACATATACCGTACACAGATAACAAGTACTACTAAATGTCTATAGAGGGCTAGGAAACCACTTGGGCCATTATCACACTACACATGTTGCAATGTGCATATTGAAGACTAGGATCGCAATGCAACAGTGTTAATAATGCATTCTTCCACCACAACCATTGCGTGCGTCATCCAGTAATGCACAGCATGCTACATGTTAATCAGATGAAATTTGCTGCACTGTGTAAAAGTACTATTGCAATACATTTGCATCATGTTGCGATGGGATTAAATTGTTTGTTGCACCACACCGCAATGGATGTTGGGACCCCAACAGTAGGTCTGATAAACTACCTTGCAAAAGAGAACAGTGTCCTGAAAAGGGGACACTACACTGTGTACTTGGTTATAGAAAATAGTTAGTCTTAGGAGGAAGATGCTTATAATCTATATGACAGATACTTTGAAGAATAAAAGAATGTGTGCCTGGCGTTTAGCTTTAATTTAGGCAATATGAATTATGACTAGGGTATCATTCATGCAGCAACAACAACACACTAAATGGGATTATGGTGAATTGTATTAATTTGCCTAAACAAAAGTACTTGTTCTCTGTGGCCTGACAAGTGTTTGCAGATTGCATTGTAAACTGTACTGCTTGGAGGATCAGTTACACATATCCCTGGCAAAAAGCAGATAATGTAATATTACAGCAGAATGATATTTGATTTTATCTACAGTGGTCACAAAAAATAATTGCTATCCTTTTATTACTTTCAGCTGAATGCTGAAGCTATGGCACTAAAATGACATTTAGGCTACCATCTCAATGGAAACACAGAAAAGAAAGATGATTAATTAATTCAGCAATGCGTTATTAAGACAAAATAATATATGCGCCATTCTTCTCACTAGAGAGGAAATAGTCTGACAAAGATATGTATGAAGTGTCTGAGTGCCTACACAGCCACGCTATATTTATCTCTGGCATTTCAAAAAAGTGCCGGAAGGTCTGATTCTTTCTGTTACAGCAAGGCTTTCTTAGCCATCATGCTATGATCCCCCCACCACCCAAAAAAATCATCAAAATCATGTTACCCTCTTAGTGTGGTGTAGAAAAAAATGCCTCATGGAGCTTGAGAGGAATCATGTTTACTACTGACACACAGAGCTGTGCTGCTGGCACAGAGGTTGTTCAGGGGTTTTCCTCTGTACCCTCAACATTTGAAGTGTGTAGGAGGTATGACTGCGGAAATATCCTGCTTTAAAGTGGGATAAATCTCTGACATAGTATTCAATAAAAATGTGTTTTCCTACTTTTTCCTACTTTGTTTTACTCATAAAGTTAACATATTTGCTTTTGTGCACAAATTATATCGTCAGTTTATGAATTACAAGTACAGTTTATCTGCTCTGAAAGCGGTCATTGCATTTTATTTTAATACAGCTGCTGTATTTATACATTAAAATCCATCTGGTGAAAAATTCTCAGCGGGCTCACCTTTTAACTATGTGTTGCAGCTCAGTTCCAGCATACTGCTAATGTTAACATTCCTTTGTAAGCTACCATTAGTAAAAAAAAAAGATAAGATATCATGTTTGGATGTGACCAGAAGCTGCCAATTTAAAAAGAAAGTGCTGTGTTAACTGTTTTTTTTTGTGGTAATAAGATTTCAGGTGTAAATAATCTTTTAGGGCTGATTCACACTACAAGAGCTTTTTAAAGGGAACCTAAACTGAGAAGGATATGGATTTTTCCTTTTAAAATAATACCAGTTGCCTGAATCACCTGCTGATCCGGTGTCTCTAATACTTTTAGCCACAGCCCCTGAACAAGCATGCAGATCAGGTGCTCTGACTGAAGTCAGACTGGATTAGCTGCATGCTTGTTTCAGGGTGTGATTCAGCCACTATTGCAGTCACAGAGATCAGCTGGGCTGCCAGGCAACTGGTATTGTTTAACAGGAAACATCCATATCACTCTCAGTTAAGGTTCCCTTTAAGCGCTAGACATTTTAAAAGCTATTGCAAAGCTATGGGGTATTTTTACATAATCACATCACTCCAGTGTGAACACACACATAGGATAACATTAGCAAGAGCTTTTAAAATCACAAAGTGCTTGGAAAAGCTCTTGCAGTGTGAACAAGCCCTAAGAGCAAAGAAGAAATGCTGAGTTTTATAACACTTTAAAGAACACTGAAGCAAGAGGTATGTGGAGGCTGCCATATTTATTTCCTTTAAAACAATACCAGTTGCCTGGCAGCAGGATAGCCAGGCAATTGGTACTGTTTAAAAGAAAATACACATATGGCAGC
This sequence comes from Hyperolius riggenbachi, assembly GCF_040937935.1. Taxonomy (NCBI): domain Eukaryota; kingdom Metazoa; phylum Chordata; class Amphibia; order Anura; family Hyperoliidae; genus Hyperolius; species Hyperolius riggenbachi. The sequence continues at coordinate 267,405,027 of NC_090647.1, read as the reverse complement.
CTCCATATCCCTCTTGCCACAGTTGTCCTGTATGTATCAGCAGGATAATCTATTCTGAACCCAAGGAGGAGCTTCATGCAATGGTATCCAAGGCTGAACATTAAGCAGCCTAGGATAAATGTCACTGAGTGGGAGGGGTTCCTCTTATTCAGCTGGATTTCTATTGGCTGCAGAAGGTTCTCCAGTCTCAAAACTGGGTTTTCACTGTCAAACTTGCCATTGGCTTCTTAATGGTGGTGAGTTTGTTTTCACCTTAGAGTTCCTCTTTAACATGCCCACCATGCTGTAGTCTTTGCAACACACCTGCTATGCTATTGTCAATTCAGTACTCTCACTATGCTATAGTCAGTGCTACACAACTACAATAATGCAACACACCTGCCATGCTATTGTCAATTCAGTACTCTCACTATGCTATAGTCAGTGCTACACAACTACAATAATGCAACACACCTGTCATGCTATGGTCAGTCAGTGCACCAAACCCTCCATGCTAGGGCCAGCATTACACACCCTCTATTTAGATTACACTCTAATCTTCTTCACCATACTGGAGGATAACACATTTCACATTAAAAGGGTGATGCACCACCTTTATAAATGTTATGCTAAAGCCAAGAAATATAATTAAAAAAATCCAAAAAATAAATATATTAGGCAGTGGTCTAAAAATAAAACACCAGAATGGAACCATCTAACATCACCACCTGTCTGCTACAGGTTTATCTTCAGCTCTCACATTGGTCAATATTTCCTCAGAATAAAAAGGATTGGATTTATTGCGTTTTCAATTAATGGCTTTTAAATCATCTGTAAGGTTGGCCATTCGCCAGGCAAGCTGTTGGAACTGTAATGCTAATTGGCTGCTTGTCATACTATTGCAGAATGGTTTTGTCTGTCTGTTGATGGCTTTTCATTGATAAGGACAGCTTTCAACACCACACAATATATGCTAATAATCACTAGCACTTCCTCTATTCAGTTATTTCAGTAAATACTAATATTAGGTCTTAAAGCAGACCTGAACTCTTTTCCTCTAAGGTAAAAAGAACAGAAAAATACAGTTAGGCCCCCTGCACACTGCAAATCCGATTTGCGATTCCGATTTTCCCTGGATGCTATCAAAAGAAAAATGCAGCAGCATGCAGTACCGATTAAAAATTGATCTTATTGTGATCTCTCTTTGTAAATTTTGTTGACTTTTGTTTAATAAATGTTAACTGTTAAAAAAATAATAATTCGAAAATCGGAATCACATGTGAAAATCAATTTGTATGTAGTGTGCAAGAGGCCTAAGGCTGCATTAATCAGCCCATGAGCCTGGTGAATCCCGCACTGTTCCAGGGAGTTGAATGTTTTGGCAATCCTGGTATTTTCACATCCCCATAAGACTGTGCTCCAAACTCTCAATTAAAGCAAAGGCCAGAGTATCACCCCAGAGGCTGATGTATCTGCACTTTCACCGTGTGGAAATTAAACAGAGAAACAGAGGTGATACTAGGCCCAGACTGGGATGTTTTGCAAGTAGCCTGTGCAGGAGGTTAAAGCTATGGTCTCTTTTCTTGTTTTAGGTTTTGCTGAACTAGAACCTCCATTGCTACCATACCTCCCTAATGATCATTAGCCAGCTAAATGACAGCCAAGGGTTAAATGATTTTGAAGTATCATTTTGTATGCACTTTTTTTCCACAGTTGCATTTTGATGAAAAATGCATGGGTGTTTAGTGCTGTTTAGGAGTACCATACAGGTCATCATTACAGCTGCCAGTGGTCCCTGTATAGCATTCCTAATAATGCATAACACATACATACACCGATCTCCCTTTATTACGTTTCCTTGGTTACCTGGCTGAGTGTGCATTCCTGTGCTAATGTCAGATACTACTTAGATGGGCTGTTTGGCAATTGGCTCACAGCTTGTAACATGCTTGTCTTGTGATCACCTCAAAAAACTCCTTCCTTCGCTTTCTCTAGTCTATGTTCACTGGGGGACACACCATGCCAAATGACTACAGATGTGTGATACTAATTAAAAAAGACAGCAAATTTGAAAAAAAAACAAAAAAAAAAAAAACAAAAACACTTTCCTTTTAAAATGTGTGATCTTTTCTAGGAGTACCAACACCCGCTTTTCACACTTGCTTTATTCAAAAACACATCAATGCCATGCCAGGTATACATGGAACTATTCATTATCAGGAGGCATAAAGCATTTTTTCAGTGAACTGTGGGGGTACCAACAAATCCATCCGCAGATATAGGAGTAGATAAATGTTTAAAAGTTGGAGAGAGATAGGCATTATTCTTTTTTCATTCTGCAAGAACTACATTTCTTTCTTTCTTTTTTTTTTTTTTTACAAAACTTTTCAAGGTATATTAACATAAAACAATGTCACATTATATGCATATAAAAACTGTGATGAACTAGGGATTTGAATCATTTGTCTACCAATAACATTGTGTTCCTTTGCTGTCATAAAAAGTTTGTAGCCTACACTAATTATTTTGCAGGCACCAAAAAAACTATTGACAGTGCTGCATTTTATTTACACCTTTTGAGCATATTACTAACCACCCTGGCGTTCTGAACGGGATTTCCTTCAGGGCTTCCCCCATCACCATGGCGACGAACGGATTGATGTCATAGACAGCGTGACATCACAGGGAGTCCCGATCCACCCCTCAGCGCTGCCTGGCACTGATTGGCCAGGCTGCGCACGGGGTCTGGGGGGGGGGGGCCTATTACGCGGCGGGTAGCGGTGGATCGGCGGCGAGCGGAGAAACACGCAGCTAGCAAAGTGCTAGCTGCGTTTAAAAAAAAAAAAATTCAAATTGGCCAACTAGGGCCTGAGCAGTGCTCAGCTCGTCCAGAACGCTAAGGAGGCTAAATACAGCTGTCAAATGTTCCTTGATAAAATATATAATTTAGTTTTATTTAGGCACCAATAACAAATTAATATGTATAAAGAAATGTGTCTCAAAATAAGTCTATAAGGGATACACAAATTATTAGCAGGCCATATACACATCACCAACCCAAAATCATGGAACCCAATAACAAACCCTTCATATAACTTTTATAAAGGTTTTTGTATCCACTTTCTTAAAAAAAAAAAAGCCAAAAAACTTTATACTGTTCATGTATGTTCTCTGTCTTAACAGGCTGGAAAACTGCCCTGGAAATCCTAAAGAGTTTCAGCAATCAATACAGATTAAATCTAAAACAATTACAGTTTAATTAGCACATGCCATATCATTGTTAGGCTACCCTTGCCTCATTTGTTATGCTAATTAGCAATTGCCCATTAAGGTGTTAAGATTACCAGGAAAAAAGCAGTAGTTCCGAAGAATGTCAAAGTATAGTGTGCTTAGATCAGAATTGTGTCAAGAATATCTTGACCCCCCTCACTTGAGCAATGTATCAAAATGATAGGTTGAATGATTAAAAAAAAATCTTGCATCTTTTCTCCTGTTATAAATCCTGGATCATGTAACAGTGATCTGGTGTATATCCTGTTTAGATAGTTACATGTTGCATCACTGCAGGGCTTTGTCACTTCCCACAGTGCATTCTGGGAAGCTGTTTAACCTGTGGTGCCACTCATCCTCCTTCCTGCTGTCACCAAATAAAAAGGGCATACAGCTGTTCTGAATAAGGAGAGGCATGCCATAAGCTGCCACTTATCCTGCTGCATGTCACAGTGGATTGTCAGTATCCTCATCAGAAGGCTAGATGCTGTAATCACTGGCGTGCCCTGTCACATTCCACAGTGCATTCTGGGAAAAGGGTATTGCTGGGCTGTCATTCACCCTGCTTCTGCATTGGCCAATGAAGAGGAAGTGGGGACTAAGGAACAAGACATGATTTAGACAGCAAGACAAGAGGTAGTCTGTCTATTCACTCATGTGTCCACATACTTGGGGCATCTTTATCAAAACCAAGGCAAAGAAAAAATGGTGTAAAGCAAGTGCAAATGCCAAGCAGTTGCTTAGAGTAGCCATCAGTATCCTTCCTCTGACCTGCTCCTCATTTGCACCTGTCTTGCTCCAATTTTCCTTGCATTGGTTTTGAAAAATATGTCCCAGTGCGTTTCATGACTTCTAGCAGGATAATAGTACAAGTTAAACTTTTTAACCATGCTAATTCTCCTTTAATCCTTGCTAGTGTTCTCATTTGAGGGAATTCAGCACCTTGAAGTGAAAAAAAATCATTATTGCCATCTGATTTTCAATTGACTTTGTACTCATGTCAGTAATATATGCCACACAAGAATGTAAGCTGGCTGAGATATCCTCAATAATAACTGGCTTTTGGAAAAGCAGCTACACAGGTCAATACCATGAATATTCATCCACATTAGTTAGATAAAACTGTAATACATTTCCAAGGCCTTGATGCACTAAACAGCAGTACGTTTGCCATGTGCAGGTAGCTTATGGCAATTTTATTGTTACTACCACTGACAACATAGCACAAGTTGCCTAGTTAGTGTGACCCACATTACCTAAGTAGTGTGAGTGTTGATAGTGTGACACCCACTTCAATGTGTGGTACCCTAACAACGCTCGTGTTACTTATGTAATGTGGTCACACTAATTAAAGTGGTCTGAAACTCCGACATAACATTCAATAAAAATGTGTTTTCCTACTTTTTATTACTCATACAGTTATCATATTTGCCTTTGTGCATAAGTAATACTGTCTGTTTACAAATTACAAGTTTCTGAAGTGCAGTTTATCTTGCCCTGAAACCTGCCATTGCATTTTATTCAAACTGTTTTTTTATTATATATTAACATCTTCTAATTCGCTGTTCTGAGCTGTTTATGTGCTTGAAGCACATAGAGTTTCACAGAGAGCTCCTTTTCACTTGTTACACTGTGTTTACACACATGTATCAACATTGGAATGCAAACAAAGATACTGTTATCTCCAGTTTGGATGCGGATTTGAAGCTGAATAGTAGGACAAAGTGCTTTATTTGACCATTTCAGTGATGTTCTGCCCCCCCAAAAAATTCTGGGATAGTAGCTTTTAAAGTTTTTAGGAATTTTTAGAGCAAAGTAGAAATGCTGACTTTCAGACCACTTTAAGCAACTCTTACTACACTGTCGGTGGTGGTAAAGGTAAAATTGTCATGTGCTACCCGAGTGTAGTGAAAAAGCCATTTCATATATAATATTCAGAAGAAACTTTAAGGAAACTTTCACATACTTATCACTAGAAGAACTACTTTAAACACACAAGGCAGTGGTAAAAGTGACATGTCCTGTATATAAAGCGACCATTGTTGTGTTATTCAGAAAACATTTATACTAACATATGCAGGACTTCTCGAAACTTAAGGTATAATGGTACCAATTCAAATGTTTAGCTATTTTAAGCTGTTTAAACAGGATTCTGCACCTTTCATTGAAAATGTGGCGACTTTTAGTCAGCATGGAATTAAACCTTCCACCACTGAACAGCAATTGCTAGAGGCCTGCAGAGGTGACAACAAGTAGCTATGTGGCTGTTGGCTGGGCTTACTTGTAGTTTATGATTTCTTCTGAAAAGGATATCATTTCAATGTTCTAAAGATAATGAAGTTGAATTTTTAAAGCCCAGATACTCAACACTAATAAGGGCTCCCTATCCTCAAGACCCCCACTCATGCTGATCTACAGGGTCTCCCCGACTTAAGGGGTCACACGAGCCACCAAGCCATGTGTGTGTCTCCTTGCACAGGCCTGGCCTGCTGTAGTTTGGATGCTTCCCATCCTTGGGACACACTTACCTCACTCAAGGAAGATCAGGAATGAGGGTGAGTGGCAGTTCATTTCAGCCCTTCCCACAAAGCCCCTTCCACAAACCCGTTTTGTCAGGGATGGCTTACGTAAAATGGGGCTCTGCTGAGAAGTGAATGTGGGGTCTCCTTGCATGAAGTTTGTAATTCATAAAGTTTTTGTAGCCTCACTCATCCTTGAATCGGGGGTTCTTAAGGAGACTAGAGCCCTAATGCCCTCAAAATGTGCATCTATTTTACATTGCATCTGTGCTGAGTTTTTCTTTCTATCTATTAATGTAGTGTTGGGTCTCTTTGGCAAACTCGATGATGGATCAAGAACTGGCATAACAACAGCAGTAACACATACCTGGAGCTGTCCCTGGCTGCTATCCTATATAAAGCTGTAGCTAGAGTAGAAAGAGCAGTATCATACAGGAAGAGCTGCTCCACTGTCAGATCTAGTCCAGAAAGGCTTCATGCTATTCAACTAAATCCTACCCTTTGATCCCCTTCAGCACCATGCTGCGCTACGTAATAAGGCTGGCGCAAGTGCAATGTGGGGCAGAGCTATAGCGCGCAAGCTGGTGCCGGTCCCACCCCTCTGTGATTGACAGGTTGCCTGCTTGCAGTAGTGCGAGGAGGTAGAGACACTTCTGGCTCCTACCGCAGCAGCACAGGGAGATTACCCACATACAGTGTAAAAGTAAGTGTAAAAGTAAGCACAGCAGTGTAAAAGTAAGTGCTGGGGGAAATGTGTGTGATATAAAAATAAGATTGCAGAGGGCTAAACCTACAGTTTACTACAACCTACAGTTACTTTAAATGAGAGTCCTTAAAATATATTCTAAGGCTGCATACACACATCCAATTTTGATTGGCCAATCACTAGCCAATCTTAGATATTTGTAAAAGGCTTATGAGTATTAGTACTAGTGTGAAAAATGATGCAAAATTACAACTATATACACTTAATTTTCATAATTACAATAATTTTCATAATCAGGATTAGTTTTGTGTAATTGCAAAAAAATTACAATTTCAGGAGTAAATTCCGGTAACATGAAATGATCATTTAATGCAAAATTATGATGCAACAATAAGAATTACAGATAAATATATTACAACTTTTCCCAAAATGACGAATTACAATTTCGCTTCATAACTGCAAATTACGATGCAGAATTATGTATAGGTTACGGCCAGAACCTGAAGTCTGGCCACTTCTGGTTCTGGCCGGTCAAAACACGATGTGGCCGTGCCCCTGCGGCCAATGTTAGAAATGGAAAGATTCCCGGCCGTATAAGTGCATTTTGTGGCAGTCTCGCTGCGGCCAAATGTATCCAAGGGGGTTAACTTAGTTAATTTCTCCGGCAGCAATGTGATCACATGAAGCCGCCTCTTCGGCTCTGCCTCCTCTCCTCTCCTTCTCCTATGCAAGTTTGGCAGCCGGGGACACAAGTCATTTGTAGCAGCAGGGAATCCTTCTGTTCGTTCCTGCAGAGCGGGTGCTGATATTAGCCATGTCTGCCTTCCCGCTCTGCTTCCCTGCCGCTAACAAACGAGCAGGGGACACGCGTCTCTCACAGCTGTATACGAGAGAGGCAGGGGGGAGGAGGCACAGCTGAAGAGGCGGCTTCATCTGATCACATTGCCGCCGGAGGAATTAACTCCCTTGGATACATTTGGCTGCAGCGAGACGGCAACAAAATGCACTTCATTTCTAACAATGGCCGCAGGGGCACAGCCACTTTGCATTTTGACTGGCCAGAACCCGAAGTGGCCAGACTTCGGGTTCTGGCCGTAACATATATGCAGAATATTGGCAAAATATGGGCTCATCACTAATTAGCACCATGGTTCTGAAATGAGCACAAGAATGTGTACAGATATTACATTTTCCAGACTGCCATTCTTAAAGAGTTGATTTTTTTTCAGAACCTTGAAGTGAAAAGGTGATTTGTATTAAAGATGACAGGGAGCGGGCAGAGAATGAGACGGTGTGAATCCCAGCAACCACTACAGCAGCAGCAAGAAAAATCACAGCTGTCATAAAACCATGGAAAACACATTTCAACATAAACAAAGACCTTTAAGAAAATTCTCAAGCATAGAAAGCAAGACTAATGAATGCCACACAGGCTTCACATTGCAGCAGCAAGTGGTAAGGGAATTGCATCAAATTTACATTTCTAGCAAAATGAAATTAAATGCAATGTAGCAAACATTCCAGATATTTTTTTTTCAACTGCACAAGTTGTGGCCCCAAGTTTGGGAGCCGCGAGGCATAAACAGCACGTCATTAAAAGCAGCCGATGTGAGTGGGGGGGGGGGGGGTGGATTGGTCTCTCGCCAAAAACACTACAGCTGATTGGTTACGGAAATTGGTTTGGTATGGTAATGGTTATGGGTATCAGTAATTCTCTCTGTAGTTAGGTCCAAAGATATGCTAGATGTATATTGTTCACTTTATTGCAAACCTAGATACATGATCCATAATGATCAACACACCCTTTTAAGAACAGTCACTTTATTTCACATAGCGCTAGTACAATCCTAGTTTGTGTGCTGACCATTTTGGATCATTAACTGCTACTGGTTTGCTCATCACCTTTGGTCAAGCATCCACACTGCACAGGACTGAAGATGTTCAGCTTTCCACTTATTGTGCAAATATTAGTACAGACATAGCCACAGAGGCAACAGTCTCTGTATTTAGTTGAAGCAGCAAAAGTTCAACCTAATCTCTCAGGGTCCTTTTCTGCTACTTGGGTTTTGCGATCCGATCCTGATCGCAGAGCAAATTGCAAAATGCTAGGTGTAGAAAAAAAAAAAAAAGAATGGAAACTGAAGGGACTGTTTCCATTAGTGCAATCCCTTTGCGGCATGATTTGTGTGTGATTCAGCTCCTATACTTTACATAGAAGTGAAACAGGGAAAAGCATGTAACTGCTATGCGACATTCTCCGCAATTCCCTGCTCAATTTTTTGCAGCTGCAAATTGCACTGAAATCGCGCTGTACACCTGATGGATCACTTTGGTGTAAGTTGGAAAAAAAACATGATCACATAGCAGTAATTGCCTAGTGGAAAAGATCCCTTACAAGCAAATCAAACTAGAAATAACCCTTGAAAGATAGTCTGGGAAGCAAAGACTCTGGTCACTGAATCCACAATGAAACCAGCAGCTAATGCCCCATTGATGCCATGTTCGTTTGCATCACCACTCAATCAGAATGTGAGACGCTATTCACTTGGTGGTCCACTAGAGTAGCAATATAAACTTGTGCTACCACCTGCTAAGCTTGCATTTTACAGTCCATATATTCTGCAGCTATGTGAGATAGAGCGACAAACCAATAGGATGTTAAGATGAGTCATGGGGTTAAAAAAAAGTACTTTTCTAAGTTAAACCATCAATTCACCCATAATATGTACAGAACACAGATATTGCCCTATAAAAAAAAAATCAGTTATAAGTATGAATCCACATAGCTTTTCGCCCTCCAGTTCAAAGTCACCACAAATGCAAATAGTGTAGTATTCCTTTTTTCTTGCCCTATATATTAGTCCAATGGTGCCCATACACCGATACATTTGTTTTTTTCTGATCAGAGACATTCAATCAATTATTCCCTTTGGTCAAATAGTTTTTAAAATTATTTTCGCACTACCATACATGAACATTTGATTTTTCAGAAAATCAGAGAAAAATGATTGAATATGAAGCAAAAGTTGATTCAGAAAAATTATGTAAAGTAAAAAAAGAAATTAAATTACAATTTTGTATTTGATTGTAAATAATTTGTTTGCAGCATTTCCCCAAATATTTCTTCAGATGAAACAGGAAGAAGAAATGGCTGTAATAAGTAATAAGAAGAAAGCTTGTATAGCTTTTGCACTCTATGTGGTTTATTCACAAAGGTTAAAGAGACTCCGTAACAAAAATTGCATCCTGTTTTTTATCATCCTACAAGTTCCAAAAGCTATTCTAATATGTTCTGGCTAACTGCAGCACTTTCTACTAACACAGTCTCTGTAATAAATCAATGTATCTTTCCCCTGTCAGACTTGTCGGCCTGTGTCTGGAAGGCTGCCAAGTTCTTCAGTGTTGTGGTTCTGCTATGAACTCCCCTTTATGCAGACTGCCTGTGTGTTATTTAGGATTAGAGCAGCTTCTCTCTTCTCTCTCTTATCTTTTACAAGCTGGATAAATCGTCCTCTGAGCTGGCTGGGCTTTCACATAGGGCTGGTGCACACCGAGCGGCTTTTTGGGCGTTTTCAGATCCGCTTGCAGCTGCGGATCTGCTTGGTCAATGTATCTCAATGGGGTGGTGCACACCAGAGCGGCAGGCGTTTTGCAGAAACGAAAAATGCCTGGGTGAGGCATTTTTTGGATTTCGGATGCGTTTCTGCCTCAATGTTAAGTATAGGAAAAACGCAAACCGCTCTGAAAAACGCCTGTTCAGAGCGGTTTTGCAGGCGTTTTTGTTACAGAAGCTGTTCAGTAACAGCTTTACTGTTACAATATATGACATCTACTATACTGAAAACCGCAGCAGCAATCCGCAAAACGCTAGCAAAACGCCTCATAAAAATAAAAAAAAGCGTTTAAAAATCTGCTAGCATTTTGCGGATCTGCTAGCGGGTTTTGGTGTGCACCAGCCCTAACTGAGGAATTACAAACAAGGGCAAAGCTGTTTGCAGGAAGAAAAGAGCAGCCTGAAACTTCAGTGCATGGGGGAAAGAAACACACAAATGATCTCTTGAGATTCAAAAGGAAGGCTGTATACAGCCTGCTTGTGTATGGATGTATTTTCTATGTGTGGACATACTGTACATCAGCCTACTTCCTGTTTTGGTGGCCATTTTGTTTGTTTACAAACAAACTTTTTAAAACTGTTTTTAACCACTTTTAATGCGGCGAGGAGCGGCGAAATTGTGACAGAGGGTAATAGGAGATGTCCCCTAACGCACTGGTATGTTTACTTTTGAGCGATTTTAACAATACAGATTCTCTTTAAAGAGAACCCGAGGTGGGTTTGAAGAATATTATCTGCATACAGAGGCTGGATCTGCCTATACAGCCCAGCCTCTGTTGCTATCCCAAACCCCCCTAAGGTCCCCCTGCACTCTGCAATCCCTCATAAATCACAGCCACGCTGCTGACAAACAGCTTGTCAGAGCTGGCTGTGTTTATCTCTATAGTGTCAGTCTGCTGCTCTCCCCGCCTCCTGCAGAACTCCAGTCCCTGCCTGCATTCCTTCCCTCCCTGCTGATTGGAGAGAAGGGACGGGGGCAGGGACCGGAGCTATGCAGGAGGCGGGGGAGCAGCCGAGACTGACACTACAGATGTAAACACAGCCCGGCTGTGATTTATGAGGGTTGCAGAGTGCTCGGGGACCTTAGGGGGGTTTGGGATAGCAACAGAGGCTGGGCTGTATAGGCAGATCCAGCCTCTGTATGCAGATAACATTCTTTAAACACACCTCGGGTTCTCTTTAAGGGGCCCATACACCTATCGATTTTATACAGCAGATTTGATCACTGTGATCGAATCTGCTGTGAAATCGTTGCGCAAACGCTGACAGAACGATCGAAATCAATTGTTCCCGTCGAGCCGTCCGTGCGGAAGATTTTTCTCGATCACCGGTGGGTCGGGAGTGCGTCGATAGCGGCGTTCGAATGCCCAATGACCAACGCAATACAGCGGCAATACATTACCTGATCTGGCTGGCGTGTATCCCCACTGTCACCGCTGCTCCGGCTCCGCGCTGGGCTCCGAGTCCAGCAGGCTTCACTTCTTCCTGTCCTGGCAAAAAGTTTAAACAGTAGAGCGCCTTCTACTGCCTAAACTTCCCCGGACAGAAAGAAGTGAAGCCAGCCGGAACCCAGAGACCAGCGCGGAGAAGAAGACTGCGGTGACAGCGGGGACACGCGCCGGCGGAGCAGGTAATGTATGCGGGCAGCACCACCACACATTTTGATCGGTTTCATGCTGAAATCGAATCACAATCTGTTTGCAGTAAAGGCAGCCATACGATCCCTCTCTGATCAGATTCGATCAGAGAGGGATCTATCTGTTGGTCGATCTGATGGCAAAACGCCCAGTGTATGGCCACCTTTACTAATTTTTTTCCTTAACTGTAAGGATGAGATAAACAAAGAGAGACAATTCATGCAATAAATAGATAACAGAGTTAAACCACGATTTAAGTCAGTTAAGGAGAGATATACAATGAATTAAGTCAGTTAAGGAGAGCTAAATTATGAGTTAAGTCATTTAAGGAGAGATAAATTGTGAGTTAATAAAGTAAAGTGAGATAATTTACCAGAAAAGCTTTGTGAATCAGGCCCTATCTGTGGACCCTACTGGACGAGGAGAAACCACAACCAAAAAGACTGTGGGCAAAGAACTGGTTACAGAATAAAGACAAGTACCGTATATACTCGCATATAAGCTGACCCGCGTATAAGCCGATATACACACTTTTCTCCCAGGAAAAAGTGATCAACTCGCATATAAGCCCCCTCCCCAGTATAGCCCACTCCACAGTAGCCAGATGTGCCCCCAGTTCAAGTCAGCACCCCTCCCCATATCCAGATGTGCCACAAGGATGATAGTTGTCTCAAGACGCCATCAGATGGGGTCATACATATGAAACAGTGAATGCTACACAGGAAGAATCCCCGATCATTGCACCGCTGACACGTTGCCTGCATGCTCCACTCCATAAGCCAGGGGACACAGGTAGTCTTGAGCAGCGCACTCTGCACACCACGTTGTAGGGGATGGGGGACACACACACAGTAGGCAGCCAGCTGGATAGAGCAGAATTACTAGTGCACAATACTTACACTCCCCTGCCAATAACAAAACCTGCTCCACCATCCGTTCTGCTCAACTGATTCGCATATAAGTCGAGGGGGTAACTTTTCAGCACATTTTTTGTGCTGAAAAATTAGGGTTATGCGCGAATATATACAGTATTCTCATGTGAGGCTTCTACAAGAATTAAAGGAGAACAACCCAGAAGACTTACAACAACTATTTGATGATGAATGATGACATGAAATTATAAGCTCAATTACACCATGCCTCCTGCAACCTCACTGACAATACACATGTACTCACCTACCTCCACTACCACTATATCTTGATCAATTAAAATACTAATCCTTTCTAATTTAAAGGACAACTAAAGTGAGAGGGAATGGGGTGCTGCAATATTTATTTCCTTTTAAGATATACCAATTGCTTGTGAGCCCTGCTGATCTATTTGGCTGCAGTAGTGTGTGAATAACACCAGAAACAAGCATGCAGCTAATCTTGTCAGATATGACAATGTCAGAAACCCCTGATTTGCTGCATGATTGTTCACGGTCTATGGCTAAAAGGCAGGGGATCCGCAGGATAGCCAGGTAATTGGTATTGCTTAAAAGGAAATAAATATGGCAGCCTCCATTTACTTCTTGCTTCAGTTGTCCTTCAACATTTAACATTAATTTGCGTACCACACCTATTTTTATGATAAAATCAATAATCATCACAAGGTTCCAAATAACACAAAAAAAATCCATTACTATAATGACTAGAAAATGACTATTCGCTATTACCTTCATTATTTTGTTATAATTCCCAATACATATAAAGTTTCCATTCTTGGAACATTTCTTTAAATCGTTATCTAATAGTATTTTCTTATGCAACCTACTGTACACTATACAATTCTACAATCCCCCAGATTTTTCCAACATATACGATCAGATTTTTATTGAAAAAAAACTGAATAATGTTTTGTTTTTTTCCTCGATTGAAAAAAAAATTGTGTTTCACTCTATTAAAATTGTTTTGGTTGAAAAAACGGGAGAATTGAACATTTTAATTGTACCGTGTATGGGCACCATAACCGGGAACCATACTATAGTTCCGAGCAGATGCCATAAAGCTGTTGTCTACATTGAAGTCTCTTTGGGTTGTCCACAATGCTGATTAAGCTCTTTAGCTACTTATAAATTGCAAAGCTAGACAAAATGGTAAGCATATTTATAATTCATTAGTTTATAAATACCATTTTATCAGTCTATACAATATGTTTGCAAATAAAACCATTTAGAAATCATCCAGAAAGTATAGGCCCCTCAGCAAGTTTAAAGTGCATACCATCTGGAAAATCCCTGGGTATCTGCTTATTGCTTAGTTGAGCAAATGTCCATAATAGCTTCATATTTGTACTAATTACCAAGGAACTGGCTTATTCTGCTTGCTGGATTGCAGAGCTTCAGATCACCAAGGATTTCCTCATAGTGAACTACACCAAAGCACAGCAATGGTAGCAAATGGCGCAAACTGAAGGCTCCATCATCGAGGTAAAATTCAGATAGAAATTAAGGTGTTACTCCACTTTCTTTAGGAAAACTAACTCTTTACAATATCAGCAATATACAGCATAATGAAAGTATTTGAACAAGCTGTATTACACAACTGTACATGTCACTGCTCTGGAGCTGGTCATGTAAAGCACTGCAATTATAATCCTGCCAGGATTTGGTTTATGGAGTGATTAGTCTAACAGAAAAAAATCAGCATCTCTTGCAATCCCAATGGATGTGTAAGCTCCTACACTGTAAACTTAATGGCTCATTGCACTAAAAGTGGAGGATGAAGAACATATTTCTTGGTTTGTTCACACTTTTGCTGAGCATTGAAGCAAAAGCAGCAAAAGAATGGTCAGAACTGTGGAAACCCTCGTCACCAAACCGTACACTGTTGCCATGGTTTTAAACACTTTTTTGTTAGTTTTTTTTTAACACAAATATTAGAATTAATAGTAATTACAGATTAAATCTGAGAAATGGTGACCAAGACATAAATAGCCAGGACAAATGTGTGTATACCTTAGGCTGGAGGCAGAGGTGTGAACAGCCTCATAGAATTGTATGGGACTGTTACTAAAATTATTCTGCAACTTAAACAGTGTGAACAGGCCATTATTCTTTCCTCAAACATTTTCATTTTTCCCTACAATTCTTATCAAATCTATCAGGCCCCTTTCACACTGTGCAAGTTGTGTGTAAGAGTGGAAAAGTCACTTCACACAGTAGTGTTACAGTGCGACCATTGAGTGAGGCATTCAGTACAAATGCCTTATTGCCCCTGTAAATGTGCACATTGCCCAGTAAATGCACTGCGCATTGTGCATTATCCCGACAGAACATGCCACACCACAATTAATGCGATAGCCCCATAGGAATATCATTGCATCACATAGTTTATATATACTACATATAACATATAATACAAATATTGTCGGTTGAGACCTGACATGACTGACTTAGTGTGAAAGG
This sequence comes from Hyperolius riggenbachi, assembly GCF_040937935.1. NCBI lineage: Eukaryota > Metazoa > Chordata > Amphibia > Anura > Hyperoliidae > Hyperolius > Hyperolius riggenbachi. The sequence continues at coordinate 267,389,914 of NC_090647.1, read as the reverse complement.
AGCCTCATGGTGGGTTTGATTTGTCTTTAGACCTCATGGGAGAAATTCTAGACCTCAGTAGGTACTGAGGTCATTTTATTGTTGTACCTAATTGCTCAACAAAACAGGTTGGACTTTTCTAGCTAACCGGATTGTGCAGACTTCCTATCATTACATTTCTTGGCAACTTGATGTCCAGAACTTCCAGCAGAGGTGGGAAAAGGTTGAGCGGTGTCCTTTTACTTGTCAGTAGGTGTTGAAACTCTGGCCTCGGATTATCAATAGTCTGCTTCTCATCTTTAATGCATGGACATCCAGCTGATAAGGACTCTCAGGACTTTCTGAGGCTCCATAGAGTCCTGCTTTATAATTCTGGCTGTGCTGACAAGGGCATAGCTGACTGTTATGTAGCCTTCCACCAGTGTCTCTATATTAAACTGACCTTATGTTTCTTTAACATACATCGCTCTAACAAATGTGGCTTTAGGTTCACCTGAAAGCAAGGCAACTGTAAAAGCTCCTCTAGCCTCATAACACTTTGTAACCAGTTCACTTGGTAAAGCAACTGACAGGTGTATTTTACAATTTAAAGATCAACAAGGTCAGGATGCTTAAAGTACTGTGAAGAAATACAGTGGATGGCAACTCTTGACTGTGTAAGAACAATAGCTGCTATATAGCGACTACTCTGTGAGTGGAAGACAGTAAGAGACGAGTAGTCTAAGAAGACCTGGGAAAAACATAGAGGCAGCAAGAGACAGGTATAGAGAGGGTAGAAAGGTGAGAATAATGTGTTACACAAGTGAAACATATTAGAAGTGCTTTGGGACAGAAATAATTATGGACAAGCTAAAGAATAGCTAGGGTGCTAATTCAGCTGCCAGCAGTTGGTAAAATGAAAGTGGCTGCAAAATTTCATACCAAGGGTAACAATACCCGATCAGCAGCATTTGGTGTGGGTGGGGAGTGTATGTGTATATATATATGTATATATATATATATATATATATATATATATATATATTGCAAAACTGGTCTTAAAAACATGTTTGGTGTTCACAGATGGTACATTTTGAATGTGCTGTAGATTTTAATACAGTTTACTTTTGAAAATGTTTTAAAAAATATATTTTGTTTTAAAATATTTTCGCGCCCATTACTTAACCTTAGGATATACAAAACTGCTGCTGCCCAAATGTGATCGCTAAGTAACCGGATTCATACTTTTATTAATACAAATATTGCTTAGGGCACTGCTTAGACAAACATGCCAGAAGGAATTCTTATACAGTATTTCTGTGTTTTCAGTATTACTTACTTAGAAAGCACCAATACCTTATGTAGTGCTATACAAATAAATAGCAGATAATACAACAAAGTACATAAGGCGATAAGGATGCTGTACCAGATCCACAGCAGTTACAACAAAAAGAAAATCTAGTACAATGTACATGTAGATGAGATAGCAAAGTAGGTACAGCAATACCAGGATATAAGAGGAGAGAGCCCTGCTCATAGCCATTATAATCTAAGGTGACTTTTATTGAAATTGTATAGTGTTTACTGTCACTAAGTACTTATTATTGCTGGTACAGCAAGCACAAGGCATGCCTATTTCATCTCTATTGTGCTGAAGTGATAGCTACCTTGGGGCACAGAAGAGGCTTCTTGCACAAGGGTGGTCTTTAAATATAATCTCTGCTACTAATAACTGGAAATGCACACTGAACAATATTATCAGTCCTGAGAATTCCTTTTTTTCTGCAGTATTCTAGATTGCTTCAAATCAAGCACAGTAATATGGGAAACAATCAGCGACATGGTTATTGAGGGAAAACAAATCCAGCAGTCTGGCATCATTACATTAACAAGGAACAGTCCATTGCACAGCCGTTCAACCCTTGTTTATAAGCAGCACTGAAAGCTTGGCTTATCTAATGACCACAAGCCCCACCTAGGCAAAGTGCAACATTAATCACGCACAAGAAGACAGTAATTTGGAAAGTAGGAAAAAAAACAGCATGGTGCTGCTTCATCGCTGTTAGGAGTAGGCCATCAGCTGGCTTTGAAAATAAACTGATTATATCTTAAATAATAAGTGCTGCATCCAAACTGAATAGGACAGTATTTACAATTCCTATCTTTTCCTGCACGAGAAAAGCAAGTCATACTTCCCTAGAGAAATAGATTGTGCAAACAAGCCAGTACAGCTCTAAAACCAGATATGCACTCCAGTAGTTAAAGCAAATGTACACTTTAAAATGTAACTACAGCAAACAAATGTTTTGGCTTTGGATAGTGTGGAATGGGGTTAAAAACTCTAAAGATCCTATCCTACTCCCTGACTCGCCAGCATCACCCAATGTCCACTGCTACATGCCAGGTTCCCCTGGCATCCTCCCTTACCACCATACTGTAAAACAGGATCCCCAGCAAAAAGCAACTTTAAATCTCTTACTGGTGAGCTTTAGTAGATCCATGGGGAGCTTTGAACATGCTTTTCGCAAGACTCCTGTATTCATTATTATGATAAGAAGCTGCAGCGGCTCTCCTGGGGGGTTATTGCAGTCCAGATGCAACAGTGCCAGGAGGCTTGGCTTGTAGTAGAAGATGTCAGGTAAGTGCTGGAAAGCTCAGCACAGCGGCAGAGGCACGGGCTTGCAGTGCTCCACAGCACAAACCTTGATGCAGCATTGCCCTGCAGGTAGGAGCAACACTCAGTCCGGTTTCACACTGAGAATTGGCAGCAGCGGTGTGGTGTCTGAGCCGCATGGTAACATAGGCATACGCTTGTGTTAGATGGGGAACTTCTGCCTGCACCAGTGTGAAAGGGCCCTCAGGTGAATGTCTTTTGGGATTGGATTTGCCAGTAACTCTCATAAGATGGCCAGGTGATAAGCAACTCACACACAGCAAGATACTTCACATATCCTGTCTTGACTACTGTAACACCCTACTCTGCAGGCTACCAAAAATTACTACTGAACTCTGCTGCCCGCCTCATCCACCTCTCCTTTGCTCATCTGATGCAGCCCCTCTCTGCCAATATCTCCGTTGGATACCCATTACCCAAACAATCCCATTTAAACTCGTCATCCGATCATACCAATCTCTTCAAAAGTTGTCACCTCCTTACATTTCCTCACAAATCTCTCGATACCATCCCACCCAAAACTTCACTCCTCATAGGAGACCATCTGGTCCTTTATTCTCACTGCTGCATCTAGGACTTCTCACAAGCATTATCTCTCTTTTGAAACACTCTCCCACAGCCGGTCCGTCATGCTCTGAGCCTGGAAATCTTCAAACATTTCTTCAAAGCACACTTTCTCTGACAAGTCTATAATTTGCTATACTTGCTAGCTGTGGAGATATACGACTTACGTTGCATACTGACAGCCGGGAGGTTAGCAATCTGGACGCAATGGTGCGAGTGTCTGAGGGTAGGTTAAGCACAGACTTATATATTAAACCTACGGACACCAATTCCACATTGCGTTTTGATAGCTTCCACCCACCTGCCACAAAGTTGTCTATACCTATTAGTCAATTTCAGCGAATACAGAGAATAGTGGAAGATAGTACTATGAGAGAGGTTAGACTCGATGAGTTAGAAAATAAGTTTATTCAGAGGGGATATCCCCGGCAGGTCCTGGACAGGGCAAGGTGTCAATTGCAGAGAGATAGGCCAGATAGGACTAATCGCAGGAGGGGACACAACAAGCGCATACCTTTTGTTAGCCAATATAATGTTTATAGTGAGAGGATAGCTAATATTATACGTAGTAACTGGTCTATGCTTAGGGACAGTTTTGTAGACATTGAGGAATTTCAGAGTTACCCATTGATGTCATATAAACGAGCTCCATCATTGAAGGATAGATTGGTACATGCAGATCTTGGCACTAATAGAGGAAAGAAAATAGTTTCTAGAAGATCCAATGGCACATACCCGTGCCTCAATTGTGTACATTGTAGTAGTGTTATTAAGGGGTCTGATATTTGCCATCCACATAAAGGTACCAAATTTAGGATCAATGGACAATTTGATTGTAACTCAAAATATGTAGTGTATGCATTAAAGTGCCCTTGTGGCCTCCTATACATAGGACAGACTACACAGTCTATGAAGGTTAGATTGTCTGCTCATAAGAGCACCATCAGAAATAATGTCAAGGAACTTGCAGTTCCCTGTCATTTCATGCAGGCACGTCACTCTGTGAGCCAGTTGCGATTCCAGATCTTGGAACAAATACCCCCCCTTAGACGGGGAGGAGATAGAGTTAAGCGATTGCTTTATAAAGAAGCGATCTGGATCCGCAAACTGGACACCTTAGAGCCGCTTGGCATGAATAGGGACTATGATATGTTGCCTTTTATATAACTTTGATTGAATTTTGAGTCCTTGATGTTGATCTGATGTTGCTCTTGTGACACGGACTGTGGTTCTAGGTGGCTACATGAGCTCGTTGTGTCCACTTCTGTTTGTGCATTAATGGTATCGTGTTATGTTGTATCTGTAGGGTCTATTCCTGGCGATGTGGGACACTGCAGCGGGCGTGGGCGGCGCATAGCGTTCCATCCAGACACGTGGGCAGTTTGTTTACATCTTGCCGCACAGAGTCTGGCGAGAGAGGTCATATCGGGGCGTGGTCTCGCCCCGTTCTGGTGGTAGTGGTTTCCCATCAGGTCCGCTCCTATTGGGGGCGTGAGCCTGATGACGTTTTTCCATCTTCCTCTTTCCACTGGTCGGCGTCTTGCGGGGAGTGTCTGTACACCGCTGACGTCATGTCGCACTGCCCCCACACGTGACCCGTGTATGGCAGGTTTTCATTGGCTGCCATAGAGTGTGCATATTAAGTAGCAGTCCCCTATCAAGTCCGCTTTGCGGGACGGATGGGGATTGGTTGCCAAAATTGGCTGCAACACTATGATTGGTTCATTCCATATATAAATGTGATGTGAAATGTTGAATATATTCATTTAGACACGGACAGAGCTTGATAAAGGAGGGATTGTCCTCCGAAATGTCGCTGATATGCTTTAATGCATCTGTTCATCTGTCTACAATAAAGAGCTTAATACTCACCTGATGGTACCGGTCATCAATTCCTTTGGATCAAGTTTGGGCCTCAAATGCTGCGAGACCCAGTGACCTGGCACATCAACTTAATATCACAGGAGTGCTGTCAGTACCATATTTCTATAATTTGCTATAGGTAGCATTGGAGGTTTACTGCCTCATCCACTAAACCCTGTGTCTCCTTCCTTAATGTCTCTAACCCACTCCCCTCTAGCTTGTAAGGTAAGGATGGGATATTGTAACACCTTAAAAAAAAACACAGGAACAACGGGAGCCGAATAGCAAAATATGTAGATGAGAAATATGTGGTAAGAAATGTAAGAAGATTGTACTCAAAAAGGAGAGTTGCAATAGGGGCATCCAACCAAGTAGGCAAGTAGAGATTCACAACCCCTTCTCCACTCAAGTATATCCGATGATCAGGGAGCAATCGCACACTAAATACAATTCTGGAACTTGAAGTGGCGGTATCTGTAGAATAGCAAAACACAGAGGCGGCACTTTAATTGGCCTGAGGAAGTGGACCCATGAAATGCATTGCCAGTGCATATTAAAACTTTTTTATTACATAATCTTCTAGAAGTAAGCCATTTCTTTATTTCTAATTTTAGTTATTTTTAATCAAGTTTTACTTCTCATTGGGTGCCTCTTCCCCATTTTGCTCTATATTGTAAGATCACAAGGACAGGGATCTCCTCCTAGTGTTTGATGTAATTTATCATACGAACATGCACCAGTATTGATGATGTCTCAAACCACTCATCAACAATATTTGTATTTGTATTGCTGGGTGTTTTAAACTTCTCATGTATCGGTGTTCCCCCACTATTTGTTTTGTACAGCACTAAGGAAGATATTGGCACTATATAAACAAAAAAATAATCATTTTGCGTCTCACACAGAGCAGAGTGCAGGGAGACGGGGTAGCGGCAGTGGAGAGGCAAAGCATGGCAGCTGGGGCAGGGCATAAGGAATGCTCCCAGTGGGCATTTAGCAGGGAATACCCCTCCTCCCTTCCCCTCAAGATTACCGACAAGTGGCAAGTCGGCAACTTCGGGGGATAATAGAGCAGCGCTGGGAGGGGGCAGAGAGCGGGCGGGGGGGGAGTGGACACACACATGGAACATGCCTTTGTGTCCCATCTGCCCCCCTCCCTCCTGCATCGCCTCAGGTACGCTTTAATAAGTTGAACTTACCTTTTAACCACTATATATATATATATATATATATATATATATATATATATATATATATATACTGTATATATATATATAAAGTGCCAACATATTCCGTGGCGCTGTACAAAGTAAGAAACAAACATGGGGTACATAACAATACAGACAATGGTGTACACCAATATACAAGATACATAATTAGTGACAAAATACAAAGAATGATACAAAATACAAAATATAGAATTGGTAATGACAGTGATAAAAGTAACATGATGAATAAAATGTATAATGATTTCCAAGACACACAGAGCCCTGCCCTTGCGAGTTTACAATCTAAAGGGAATGGGGGGGGGGGCAGGAGGAGGGGTAGTATGCAGCAAATATATAGAGGCTGTGTGTTTTAGGATACCTAGTAGGAGTGCAATTGGGTCTTAGGACAAAGGGGAGTGGCCTAAGGTAGCGCATATGTTTGGCGGAACAAATGTGTTTTTAGAGAACGTTTAAAGGTCCAGAGGAGGGGTGAAGCGCGTACGAAATCTTGTAACTGTGAATGTGAGGAGGTGATTCTAGAGGAGGACAACAGAAGATCATGTGCCTATCTGAGATTGCGATTGGGTTTATGTCTGGAAATTAGTGAGGATATGTACCGGGGAGAGAGATTGTGGAGAGCTTTGTAGGTTAGGATTAGGAGTTTGAACTGGATCCTCTGGTTAATTGGCAGCCAGTGAAGAGCTTGACAAAGAGGGTCAGCAGAGAAAGATCGAGAAGAAAGATGAATGAGACGAACAGCTGAGTTCAGTACCGACTGGAGTGGGGCCAGTCTGTTAGAAGGTAGTCCACAAAGTAGTATGTTGCAGTAACACAGACGTGAAATTATAAGTATTAACAATTTAGTTGTGTCTTGAGTGAGAAAAGGACGGATGCGAGATATGTTTTTGAGTTGGAGATGGCAGGAGCTGGTTATGGAGTGAACATGAGGAATAAAAGAGAGAGATGAGTCGAATATTACCCGCAAGCACCGAGCTTTGGGAACTGAAGTTATGGGAGTGTTATTAACATTTATTGTTACTTCAGGCAGAGAGGTGTACAGAGATGGTGGAAAAATTATTAGTTCTGTTTTACTCATATTAAGTTTTAGAAAGCGAGAGGATATGAAGGAGGATATAGCAGACAAGCAGTCAGGAACATGCATACAGGTGGTATTGAAACCTGAATGAGTTGATTAAGTCACCAAGACTATGCATGTAGATGAAAAAGAGGAGGGCACCAAGGACAGAGCCTTGGGGAACCTCGACAGACAAAGCATGAGGAGAAGAGATCTGATCTGAGTAGGAGACTGTGAAGGACCTATACATACATCCCTAATTACTTCACTTGAAGTCCAGGGGCGTAAATACATGTATCTCCGTGCTCATGATTGTGGGCACCCCCGTCACTTACCCTAGAGTAGGGCTTTCCAGCCCTGTCCTCAAGTACCGCCAACAGTGCTTGCTTTGCAGTTAATCACAAATATTCTCAGGTGAGAGAATTAGTGTCTCAGCTGAGCTGATTAACATCCTCCGTGGATTTCCACAAAACATGCACTGTTGGTGGTACTTGAGGACTGGGTTGGGAAGCCCTGGGCTAGAGCAACGATTGGTGAATAGTGATGGATGAACATCAGGAAAGAACGTACGTGGACCATTCACAAATTTTACCATGGAAAATTAGCAATTATCATGTTTGCAGTGAGCCCCATTGACTTTAATGGCAGGCAAACTTCTAAAATCTTCAGGGAATCTCTGCAGTCACAACACTTTAAAAAAAAAGTGCAACAAGGGTCAAAAAACCCAGACAGTGGCATGGCAGAGGGAAATCGATGGCAAAATATTAGCTGAGAAATACATATTTTACACAGACACTTCAAAAAAAATCTCAAAGAAATATTAACGGCAGCCAACCTTTGCGGTTAATAGAACCTCTATACATGCTAGAATTAAATTTGAAGGGGATGTTAAAGAGAATCTGTATTGTTAAAATCGCACGAAAGTAAACATACCAGTGCGTTAGGGGACATCTATTACCCTCTGTCACAATTGCGCTGCTCCCCGCCGCATTAAAAGTAGTCAAAAACAGTTTTAAAAAGTTTGTTTATAAACAAACAACATGGCCACCAAAACAGGAAGTAGGTTGATGTACAGTATGCCCACACATAGAAAATACATCCATACACAAGCAGGCTGTATACAGCTTTCCTTTTGAATCTCAAGAAATCATTTGTGTGTTTACCTTCTGTCCCCCTGCAGCTCTCATCCACTGAATACTAGTGACAGGCTGATTGTTTCTTCCTGCAGACAGCTCTGCCCTGTCTGTAATTCCTCAGTATGTGTCAGCCAGCTCCTTTCAAAGCCCAACAGAGGAGGATTTTTTTCCAGCTCTCTTCTCTCACTGATAAGAGAGCAGAGACGCTGCTGGCTTATGTAAATAACACACACACTGGAGTGTGCATAGAGGGGCCTGGAGAGGGGTGTGCACAACAGATCAGCACGGAACAGTTGGCAGCCTTCCAGACACAGGGCGACAAGTCCGACAGGGGAAAGATACATTGATTTATTACAGAGACGTGATAGTAGAAAGTGCTGCAGTAAGCCAGAGCACATTATAATAGGTTTAGGAACTTGTAGGATGGTAGAAAAAAGGATGACATTTTTGTTACAGAGTCTCTTTAAGGAGAACAGTGGGAACAAGGAGAAAACATTTCAATATAAAACAGCAATATTGCAGCTGTACAGCGGATCCCTGGCTGAAGCATTGCAAGTTCCACTACACACCATGTACTGACCACCTGGAGACCTTGGCATGAATTTCATTGATCTTTCTTTTGAAACATGTAAATTTACAATATTAATAGGCTGGAGTTATTTTTGCCATAGAACCTGAACAAGCATGCAGATCAGATGTTTCTGACTGAAATCTGACTGGATTCACTGCATGTTTGTTTTAGCTGTGTGATTCAGACACTACTGCAGCCGCAGCAGTGTTTCCCAACACTGCCCTCAAGGCCCACAATAGAGCATGTTTTGTAGAAGGTAGGTAATCAGCTCTGCTGAGTCACTAATTACCTCACCTGTGAATGTTTTTTTGGTTTCCTGCAAAACATGTACTGTTGGTGGGCCTTGTGGAAAGGGTTGGGGAGCTTTGGACCACAGAGATCAGCAGTGCAGCCAGGCAACTGGTATTGTTTAAAATGAAATAAATATGTCAGCCTCCATATCTGTCTCACTTCAGGTGTGCTTTAAGGTTTTACCTGAATGATGGAATTCTAAGGTGTGTAGATAGTTTTACTGTAAAGCAAAACTGATGTATATTCCACTGCCTCCCAGTTTTTAAAGGGAACCAGAGGCCCCAGAAAAAATGTTTTATACATACCTGGGACTTCCTCCAGCCCCATACGCACGGATCGCTCCCACACCGCCATCCTCCGCTTCCTGTATCCGGCGGTACCGGGTCCCGTAGTTTCGGCCAGTCGGCGGCAGGACGCGGCCAATTGTCCGCATCACAGGGGCTCCCGGCATACACTTACGCGTGCAGCTGCATACTGAGCAGCCGCATGTGTAAGGGTATGGAGGGAGCCCCTGCTCATGCAGACAATTGGCCGCGTCCGCCGGAAGTGACGGGACCCGGTACCGCCAATACAGGAAGCGGTGGACAGCGGCATGGGAGCGATCCATGCGTATGGGGCTGGAAGAAGCCCCAGGTATGTATAAAAGCTTTTTCTGTTTTTTTTCAGTTCCTCTCTGGTTCCCTTTAACTTTGTAACTGAAAAGCCAAATTATTATGTAAAAATAATAATGTGAAAAGTAACTATATATTTAGATTGGGATGGCTTTTTCATGTTGGTACTACAGTTTTCTATACCAAATGTTCAATTGGGAATGGATCAATAAATGTGTCAGCACTGTAGAAAGCAAAACAGGTGGAAGGTATGGGCCATCATTGGATAAACATCTTGGCTGACACAAAAGAAACAGGTAAGCAGAAATCACTTCCTTTGTTTACAATTAAAATCCGCTGGAAGAGCCAATTCTTCTCTGTGGTTTTTACTTATAATTAAATTCTACCCTAGAATATGGAAATGTGGGTGTCAGGGTCCTTTAAAATTAATCTGCTATATAAAAAAAAAATCATGATCCACTTAGTTAGACAGTTGTTACCATTGTGACTAACTACTGGGACTACATAATACTAAGGTAGATATCTAATTGGCAGTAAAGTTACTGTATATGTATTGCTGAATGAATACTACATGACTAGGCTGGGAATCTGAAACTGTCCCTTTCATTCAAGTTATGTTTATGACAGATATGCCACTTTATTGGCATACTTTTAAATAGAAGCTATAGAACTACTAACTCAGATTAGGGGAAATTAAGAATAATTACATCGGACCAACGTTGGCTATGTATGACTACGTGCCTGACATCTTTCCCTAAGCTGCTTACCACAGGAAGAGCTCAGGAAAACAATTACTGGAAGGCTCATCAAGGGCACATGCAGCTTTTTCACTTTGCTTGAGATGCCGTAGTAATTATACTTTCATTTTTGTGTGATGATTGGCATACAATATTGTTAGCTTTGTGAGGGAAAATTGGTTTTAAGGTCTTGTTCCCAAAAAATAGTGCAAATACACTGGGGCTACTTCACTCTCAAAAAGTATCCCCAAAGCTGAAGGGCATGTGCAGTGAGGCATACCTGCTAAATCTTCAGTAATTTTGTTATTTGGCCAAATGGGCATGTATACGTTTCTTTCTCTTTTTTTTTTTTTTTTTTATAAAAGTGAACCTGAGGTGAAAAACTCATGAGATAAGTATTGTATACATCCTATCCTATTTATCCTCCTACTCCTAAAATTATTATTATTTTTTTTTTTTTTAGATATCCAATGGATTTATTTTATATTTAAACATTTACAAAGTGTGTTGAATCAGTGTCAAGGAAGACCGAGGCGCCAAAAGTATAAAATAAGATAACATTTTTAAAACAGGGAAGTAGTGGGGGTGGGCCCTTATCCACTCCAAAGGACACAACAAAGGGACGTGTTAAGTTATAACACAAAATTTTATTGGTACATTCCACAAGGTATTGCAATGCGTTTCACGGGTGTGACCCCGCTTTATCTGGCAGTGAAAGGAGGAGTATAAACCAAATGCCGTCTGAGTCTAAGTAGAGCGCCTCTCAAAGTAAATTACCCTCAGAGTCGCTCTACTTAGACTCGAACGGCATTTGCTTTATACGCTTCGTTTCACTGCCTGATGAAGCGGGGTCATGCCCGTGAAACGCGTTGCAATACCCTGTGGAGTGTACCAATAAACACATCCCTTCGTTGTGTCCCTTGGAGTGGATAAGGTCCCACCCCCACCACTTCCATGTTTAAAACATTTTTTTTTATCTTCTTTTATACTTTTGGCGCCTCTGTCTTCCTTGACACTGTATAAATCCACCCTGGGTGGAAGGGTGGAAATTCTTGTATTACTTCCGATCTACAGAGAGCAACTTCTTAATCCTGAGTGGGGACAGGCTTGTACTCCCCACTTGCCTATACAGTGGTTGCCTAAGGGGTAACTCTGGTTTTTAAGTGTTTCTATACTTACTCTAATATCTTCTCCTCTACCAATACATAGTACACCATATTGGGCTTTCGGTGTACCTGTTCTTCTCTCTAAATTGGATTGAATGTTTTATTGCCTCTACTCAATGGCACTCTATTAAGTGCCCCAGAATTAAAATACATAAACTATTGACCCTTTTCTCTCTCTCCTGCCCTTAGATGTTTTATTCTGCCAGGAAAATGTCTGTAATTTGCTTATCAGTGAGTTTACTATATACCAAACAAGGTACCGACAAGACAGATGCTGTCACTTGCATGCCTGAAAATAAACTCTTTCAGGCATAAAGATAAAAAAAGAAAAACAGCCTGGTTATTAATATGTTTTGCACTGTACATACATATGTTTATCTCATTGTGTCGCGTCACCTCGGGTACACTTTAACGCTACATTTTGTATCAAATAAAAATACCTGTCAATCCTACACAATGGTGTTTCTGAACATTATTTTGGCATTTATGCTATAAAAAGTCTGTGCTTACCAAGTACCCACTATATATGTAAAATGATCTCAATTATCCCTTGCACCCCTGGACACATATACTTATTTAGCAGTACTCACAAATTGTGTATATATGCGATTCCCAGGCATTTATTATTGTTTTTATAAACTAAAACACTTATCCAATTTTGTGTATAAAATTATTTATAACTTTCTCAAATTTAAAATTGGTTAAACGTAATTAAATGCAACAAATTCAAGTATCCTTAAACCCACCAGAAGTCCCTCTGAGTATGCATATCAAATGCTGCAATCCTAGGCTCTACAACATAGGATCAGCACCATGGACAGCAATGCATAACTATGGGAAAAGTAAACCAGAGGATCCAATCTCTCCCAAACAACTTATTGCAATTGAATCAATTAAATGGTTGGTATATTTATACTTGAGGCTAAAATGTTTTCAAATGGGAGCTTTGATAAATAATACAATATCAATCTGGTCTTACTAAAAGCTCATTATCATAGTTGAGCATATTAAAGGACCACTGAATATAAGGTCATAGTAGTCCAAACCTTGTCATGCCTAAAACTGCACACCCCTGTCTATATATATGTTGGTACCAAGCATACACTTTGCATAAACTCACAACTCTTTCCTCTGTATCTGCAGCATGAACACCTGGTCACCTAATGCCCAACTCTAACCCACCCTCCTAGTGCCTAACTCTGAGACCTGGCACCCAAACTACAGCTATTTGTAGTCAATCATCTACACGACAGACAATTGGTTTCTCTAATAGTTCTGATCGCAGTAGCACACTGGCTACTACTACTGCATTGGGCAACCATCTCACTGCCTGGGAGCCTGATTACTGATAGTAAGCAGAGGCATCTATTAGAACCCTCTCGATCCCTGTGCCAAATTACCCTGAACATCTATGCACCCATCAGCAAATCACTGCATGTACCCCCCCCCCCCCCTTTGCTTTGTCCACACTTATGTTAGAATGAATCTCATCCCACAAGCAGAAAAAGGCAGAGAGAGCATACGCACATAAATGACCCATTATTACGCTCCCAATACATACTATCACATGGTATAACCCAAAAAAACCTGACCATATGTAAAAAGCACTTTCACAACCTCTGTTTTTTCAGGGTCAATTCTTGAGGACATAGCACCATGTTCCCACATGATGAGACCTTGGACAGCAATGGTTGTTGGTTGTGGTGGTACTAATTCAGTAAATAAAGAGGGTCCCTCTCTTTCTGCCATCATCACACTCTTCCCTTACTTCATCCCCTCCCCCCCAGGTGTAAGAGTTAGGCTGCTTTCACAGTGGGACGTTACAGGCGCACGTTAGAGCAGCCTGTAACGCAGCCCAACTCACAGTAATGAAAAATCAATGGGCTGTTCACAGTGCCCACGTTGCGTTACAGTGTAACGCTGGACGTTCTATGGAAGTGCAGCATGCTGTGCGTTATAGGTGGTTTTAGCTGTGTTAGACTGTTTGCGCATGCTCAGTAAGGGGAGAGTCTGCTATTGTTCCTAGCCACATGGCTAATTAATATTCACTGCACTGTAGTGTTGTCCAGATCATGAACAATTCGGATCTTTGGATCTTTTTTGTGAGTTGAATCATCCGGATCATCACAATGAAGGATTCGGTTCACAGTGGATGTCTGGAAGAAACAGGAACTGCAGCTTCTGTGCACAAGCACAGTCTTCCTGCTGCATCTCTCCCTTCCCCATTAGCACCCTCAATGTGCCCTCATTCTCCTGCACCTCTCACTCTGCTGCACCCCTGCTTCCTGCTTCCCTACTAAAATGATTCAAAGATCCGGATCTTTTCAATGATCCGATTCAAATCATCCGAATCATTGAAAAGATCCGGACTTCCCAGGATAGCACCAAGAGCCTCATAACGCTGCTCAATCTGACGTCCAACTTCAACACCACCATGTGTTGCGCTAGGGGCACGTTATGCGACCTTAACATCCCCTAAAACGCAACGTCTTGGTGTGAAAGAGGCATTAAGGACCCTGGCTCTTACACACACACACACACACACACACACACACACACACACACACACACACACACACACACACACACACGTTTCTAAATTTTGGCTCTGTGCAAAGTATATTGGAGGCTGAACTAGAATTCTACATGGCCATAATAATATTCAGAATCTGCAGTTAATCATTAAAATACATACAAAAGGTTTGTAATCTACAGCAAAGCCACCATTCAACAGATCCGAACATACAGCATTAACAAAAGGATAAAAGGAGTTCACAGTCAGTAGTAGGTATAAAGTATAAAACGTAACTTTTAATAAAGTATAATAAATAACTTGATGACCGTCCTTATTCCATAAAATATGAAATCGTCATAATTAAGAGGATGCAAATATGACAAACAGCTTGATGCACATTTTTATGGAGTTCATAGGGGCCGCTTCTACAGAGGCAAAAAAAAGATTGTAGTAATGTGCCCATGACAGTAAGTTAAAAGTACAAAGTCATACAAGTTAATATATAACTTAATGCACCATGGACACCTGTATATCGAGAGTAGCTCCAGATCATACTATTCTGTACACATGGAACCATCAAATATGTTCGAGCAGTGAAAAGTAGGGTTCCAGTTTTTGTTTTTCTGCATAGCGGTGCATTGTGAAAAAGCTTTCGGTTAAAACGTGTATAGTGGGAACTGAGCCATAGGAAAACATGGACATTACTTTGAAAACTAGCTGTAATTTCAGTTATAACTGAGAGCAACTGGTTTTGTGTAAAAGGACCCTCACTGTATTCTTATTGACATGCAACTATATCAACTAAACTCCAGTTTACAGAGCCTTGATTATTCTGCCTATAAATTGTACTAACACAAGGCGAACATCATATGACCACTTATAAAAGATGTTCTTTCTGGTTGGACTTGATGGACGAATGTCTTTTCCCAGCCAAACTAGGTATGTGACTATGTTACATGATTACTGTGTCATTGCCAATATCATAACTCTCAAATCAATATCAAACCATTTACAGAAAAACATGCATAAAAGAAAGATGGACACATGGCAATTATCTTTATGTGTGATTTCTTTTAGATTAAAGAAGAATTAATATTTCCACATTAGATAACTTATTTGTTTTTTGTTTTTTTTTTGCTGTCAAAGCTCATTAATTGCCAACAGCAGGAGACTATTTTTTTTACATGGTATAAAGCAGAACATTTCAGCACCAGTCAGGTCAGTTAATTTGAACTTAATCCAATATGTCCTGGTGTTGTCAAGCAAGTACCTGTGTAGTGACATCAGTCTCCTTCATAATTTCCATTAATGTCAGTCAATGACATTTATCGGGAGATCAGTGGTTTGCAGCTTAGTGAACTCAGGAGTTCCAGAAAATCAGATCTTGCTACTTAAAATAATAAATGTAATAAGCCTAGCAGCAGGGAACCATGAAGCCTAAGCCAGAAATTATCCGGATTTGTTTTGCAGATTCGATAATAATCACACATCAGCAACAGAGATTTTTAAACTGCCTAAACTAGGCAACAGCAAGCTGGATGTACTCTATTTATGTACTCTAAAAAAAGCCAGGAAGATAAATGTGGAGAAAAACATGATGTTAGAAAACATTAGTGGTGTTATATGTGTAAACAAACTTACGGAATTGAGACTGTGTTATAGTGGCAGGTACTTAAAGGGGAACTTCAGCCTAAACAAACATACTGCCATTAAGTTACATGAGTTACCGTATTTTTCGGACTATAAGACGCTCCGGACCATAAGACGCACCTGTTTTTAGAGGACAAAATCCAGGGAAAAAATATATATACTAAACCTGGTGCATCTGTAGTGCAGGGGCATCTTATGGCCCTTCCCCCCTCGCCTTATGTGTTCTCTGGTGTCTCCCTGTGTCATTCTTTCTCTGTCCCTGGGTCCTCTGGTGTCCCCATGTCCTCTTATGTCCACCTGTGTCATTCTCTGTCCCCCTGTGTCATTCTCTGTCCCCCTGTGTCCCTCCTCCTGTGTCATTCTCTGTCCCCCTGTGTCCCTCCTCCTGTGTCATTCTCTGTCCCCCTGTGTCATTCTCTGTCCCCCTGTGTCCCTCCTCCTGTGTCATTCTCTGTCCCCCTGTGTCCCTCCTCCTGTGTCATTCTCTGTCCCCCTGTGTCCCTCCTCCTGTGTCATTCTCTGTCCCCCTGTGTCCCTCCTCCTGTGTCATTCTCTGTCCCCCTGTGTCATCCTCTGTCCCCCTGTGTCCTCTGGTGTCCCTCCTGTGTCATTCTCTGTCCCCCTGTGTCCTCTGGTGTCCCTCCTGTGTCATTCTCTGTCCCCCTGTGTCCTCTGGTGTCCCTCCTGTGTCATTCTCTGTCCCCCTGTGTCCTCTGGTGTCCCTCCTGTGTCATTCTCTGTCCCCCTGTGTCCTCTGGTGTCCCTTCTGTGTCATTCTCTGTCCCCCTGTGTCATTCTCTGTCCCCCTGTGTCCTCTGGTGTACCCCTGTGTCGTTCTCTGTCCCCCTGTGTCCTCTGGTGTACCTCTATGTCATTCACTGCCCCCCTGTGTCCTCTGGTGTACCTCTATGTCATTCACTGCCCCCCTGTGTCCTCTGGTGTACCCCTGTGTCGTTCTCTGTCCCCCTGTGTCCTCTGGTGTACCTCTATGTCATTCACTGCCCCCCTGTGTCCTCTGGTGTACCTCTATGTCATTCACTGCCCCCCTGTGTCCTCTGGTGTACCACTATGTCCTCCTGTGTCATTCACTGCTCCCCTGGGTCCTTGTGTCCCCTTGTGTGTGTGGTGTCTGCGTTTGCCATTAACCTCAGTGAATGAGGAGACCACCAGATATTAATATAGTGCAGTAATCAGGGCGCTGAACCAGCGCCGAGTGAGATAACAAAAATGTAAAGCACGTGTGTAAGGAAAGATGGCAGATCGCTGCATTAACTGTGCAGAGCTTACCGAAGAGGAAGGAATGGAAGGAATACACCGCAAACGCCACCGCTGCCATGCGGCTTCTCTAGGTTAAATGACAACAAAGCCATTGACCAATCAGGTGGGGGAGCGCTGCCCCAGTCAGCCAATCCCAGCGCATACGGCTACTGCCGGTTTGTTACACCGCCCGATAGTACCGAGGGCGGGATCATGCCCGTCATTGTGGCTAATCACTGCACTCCCTCAGTAGCTGGGAGTGCAGTGATTGGCCGCAATGACGGGCATGATCCCGCCCTCGGGACTATCGGGCGGTGTAACGAACCGGCAGTAGCCGTATGCGCTGGGATTGGTTGACTGGGGCAGCGCTAACCCACCTGATTGGTCAATGGCTTTGTTGTCATCGATCTAACCTAGTGAAATCCGCATGGCAGCGGTGGTGTTTGCGCTGTATTCCTTCCTCTTCGGTAAGCATGCACAGTTAATGCAGCGATCTGCCATCTTTCCTTACACACGTGCTTTTAATTCTGATTACTGCATTATATTAATATCTGATGGTCTCCTCATTCAATAACGTTAATGGGACATGCAGACACCGCACAGAGGGGGACACCAGACACGGGGACTAAAAAAAACATAGGCACTGCTACGTACATTTGGACTATAAGACGCACTGACTTTTTCTCCCCACTTTTGGGGGAGAAAAAGTGCGTCTTATAGTCCGAAAAATACGGTATGTTAATTAAAATAGATAGGTAATATAATCTCTTACCCACCCTGTTTTAAAAGAACAGGCAAATGTTTGTGATTCATGGGGGCTGCCATCTTTGTCATGGGGGCAGCCATCTTTTTGGTTGAAAGGAGGTGACAGGGCGCATGAGACACAGTTCCAACTGTCCGGTGCCCTGATAACTCCTCCCAGCTGCATGCACTAGGCTTAAAATGTCAAATTCAAAATGTAAAAAAAAACATTGCACCAAAACAGCAGAACGAGAACATCATCATCAGAAATCCCATCATGCTTTGCACAGCATAAGGGGAAAACTGCCCGGGCAGTTTTTTTCTGTGCAGCTAAAAATGAGGCTTGTATAAGAGAAACAAAGTTCTGATGCTGTGAAACTGTAAGGGCTTGTTTCCACTGTTGCGACGCGATTTCGGCCGCATTCCGACGCTTGTAAAAACGCATGCGGATGCGTTTCCACATGCGTTTTTACCCGCGATTTCGCCTGCGATTTCGCATGGCAGGGTGCCATGCGAAATTAACCATGACACTGCCAGGGCTAAATAAAATTGAAAAAGGAGCGAAATCGCACGCGAAATCGCGGGTAAAAACGCATGTAACAAACGCATGCGTTTTTACTATTAAATACATTAGCGGCGATTCGCACGGATTCCCGACGCAGGCGAAATCGTTGGCTCTTTTGTGCGTTTTTTTCACGCTGAAAAAAACGCACCTCAACAACGCTACAGTGGAAACAGGCCCATCCACTTGCATTACATGTGCGGACCTGCATGCGTTGGACGCATGCAGATTCGCGATAGTGGAAACGAGCCCTTAAAGAAACACCAGGCCTTTTCAGTGCTGCTGAGTCGATTTTTAGTCTGGAGGTTCACTTTAAATGTAGATTTCATCAAAGCTTTAAATTATTATCACAAAAGGAGCGTATGGAGAGTTTCCTTCACAAGGTCATAAAATCTAGTAAAGATCAACTTTTAGGCTACTTTCACACCAAGAAGTTGCGTTTTAGGGGACGTTATGGTCGCATAACGTGCCCCTAACGCAACGCATGGTGGTGTTGAAATTGGACGGCAGATTGAGCTGCGTTATGCGGCTCTCAAAGCAGCCGCTCCAGGTTAGCGATAGGAAGTCAGGATCTTTTTAAGGATTTGGATCATTTGAATCGGATCATTGAACCAAATCATTTGAATCATTTTACTAGGGAAGCTGACTGGGTGAAATGACTAGCAGGACAGGACTTTCCCTGCATTGTACATTCTGTATGTTCCTGTTTCTTCCAGACAGACATCCACTGTGAACCGAATCGTTCATTGTGGTAATCCAGATGATTCGACTCACAAAAAAGATCCAGATCAAATGAACGATTCGTTCATGATCCGGACAACACTATGAGTTCCACCACGAGTCACCACAGTGCAGTGAATATTAATTAGCCATGTGGCTGGCCGCGGAGGAGGCGGGGGAGACCTCCTCCTCCAACATTACTGAGCATGTACAAACAGTCTAACGTGGCTTAGCCCAGTATGAAGTACAGCATGCAGCACTTTGTTTAAACGTGCTGCGTTACTATGTAACGCAATGTGTGCACTGTGAACAGCACATTGATTTTACAGTGCTGTGAGTTAGGCTGCGTTACTGGCTGCTGTAACGTGGGACTTTAACGTCCCACTGTGAAACCAGCCTTAACGTTCTTGTAAAGTCTGCTAAAAACACCCTGGACATATCCCTCTGGTGGCCGTTGCAGAAACTAATCACTGAATCTTGTTGCCGAATGCTGCAATGTCCCTGGGTGATATCTAGGCAGTAACAGAGGTAATCCACTTACTCTAGCTAATCGAGGTTTAGTAGTAAGCTGTTAATTGTTTGGCTGCCTGCTTGAATGTGTGTAATATATTTGCATGTGCAAAAACCTCTCCTAAAAAGAGCATCAAAAGAAAAGGTTAACAAAAATTAAAAGCATCTTGAAAAATAGTAAAATGTAAAACACATGTAAACATATACGTATGGGACATGCATTTCTCCCAGAGAAAAACTTTTTCCTATGTTGTCTTTTAAAAATAGGTAGTAAAAATCTCACAAATTAGTTAGGTTTTTGACTAGCCCATCTCCTCACGCAGGATTCTCAGCATTTCCTTCAGGTTAGTTTTACACTGGGGCATTGCATTGTGTTAAAATGTATATATAACATATTTAAAAACAACATTTGAGGTGGCATGCAATAAAACTCAGGCAAAGTAACAGCTGACAAATGTGTGCCTTTGATTGAGAAAAATTGTGCAAATCAATGTATGCAATTCTAGCAATGCACAGCATGATTTGCTTTGTAATAACAGAATCAGTTGCATTGCATTCCAGATTATATTAGATTGAACTGCATTAATAATACACACAAAAAAGTGTCTTATTCTTTACAAAAAGTTTCCATAGAACAAATCTATAGAAGGATGTCTGCCAGTCTCCCTACCCATTTGGCAGTTGGACTGAAAAAGTAGGAAAGAAAGAAAGAAAACCCTGAGAATCAACCTTGAGGAGATGGACTAGTCCAAAGCCAGTCACGTTTGTGAATTTTTTTTACTACCTATTGTAACAGCAACATAGGAAAAAAAGTACTTTATTGTGCATTTTACTCTAGGACACATTTACATCTTATACAGGGAGTGCAGAATTATTAGGCAAATGAGTATTTTGACCACATCATCCTCTTTATGCATGTTGTCTTACTCCAAGCTGTACAGGCTCGAAAGCCTACTACCAATTAAGCATATTAGGTGATGTGCATCTCTGTAATGAGAAGGGGTGTGGTCTAATGACATCAACACCCTATATCAGGTGTGCATAATTATTAGGCAACTTCCTTTCCTTTGGCAAAATGGGTCAAAAGAAGGACTTGACAGGCTCAGAAAAGTCAAAAATAGTGAGATATCTTGCAGAGGGATGCAGCACTCTTAAAATTGCAAAGCTTCTGAAGCGTGATCATCGAACAATCAAGCGTTTCATTCAAAATAGTCAACAGGGTCGCAAGAAGCATGTGGAAAAACCAAGGCGCAAAATAACTGCCCATGAACTGAGAAAAGTCAAGCGTGCAGCTGCCACTTGCCACCAGTTTGACCATATTTCAGAGCTGCAACATCACTGGAGTGCCCAAAAGCACAAGGTGTGCAATACTCAGGGACATGGCCAAGGTAAGAAAGGCTGAAAGACGACCACCACTGAACAAGACACACAAGCTGAAACGTCAAGACTGGGCCAGGAAATATCTCAAGACTGATTTTTCTAAGGTTTTATGGACTGATGAAATGAGAGTAAGTCTTGATGGGCCAGATGGATGGGCCCGTGGCTGGATTGGAAGGGCAGAGAGCTCCAGTCCGACTCAGACGCCAGCAAGGTGGAGGTGGAGTACTGATTTGGTATCATCAAAGATGAGCTTGTGGGGCCTTTTCGGGTTGAGGATGGAGTCAAGCTCAACTCCCAGTCCTACTGCCAGTTTCTGGAAGACACCTTCTTCAAGCAGTGGTACAGGAAGAAGTCTGCATCCTTTAAGAAAAACATGATTTTCATGCAGGACAATGCTCCATCACATGCGTCCAAGTACTCCACAGCGTGGCTGGCAAGAAAGGGTATAAAAAAAGAAAAACTAATGACATGGCCTCCTTGTTCACCTGATCTGAACCCCATTGAGAACCTGTGGTCCATCATAAAATGTGACAATTACAAGGAGGGAGAACAGTACACCTCTCTGAACAGTGTCTGGGAGGCTGTGGTTGCTGCTGCACGCAATGTTGATGGTGAACAGATCAAAACACTGACAGAATCCATGGATGGCAGGCTTTTGAGTGTCCTTGCAAAGAAAGGTGGCTATATTGGTCACTGATTTGTTTTTGTTTTGTTTTTGAATGTCAGAAATGTATATTTGTGAATGTTGAGATGTTATATTGGTTTCACTGGTAAAAATAAATAAATGAAATGGGTATATATTTGTTTCTTGTTAAGTTGCCTAATAATTATGCACAGTAATAGTCACCTGCACACACAGATATCCCCCTAAAATAGCTAAAACTAAAAATAAACTAAAAACTACTTTCAAATATATTCAGCTTTGATATTAATGAGTTTTTTGGGTTCATTGAGACCGTGGTTGTTGTTCAATAATAAAATTATTCCTCAAAAATACCAATTGCCTAATAATTCTGCACTCCCTGTAGTTCTGTAAAAATTTTACATATGTTTGTGATAATAGTCCTTTAATCAAGGCCAAGGTGTCTGCCTTGGCAATATTTAAAATCCTTCCTCAGGCCTATACATGTATCCTGAAATTCAGCCAATTACTGCTACATTGCAGTTTGTAGACAGCAAAATTGGACAAGTCAATATGATTATATATAAAGGAATTTAATGCACTAAATGTCTTTAGTAACTTTAACCTCCCTGGCAGTATGATTATTTCCAGATTTTAGGGTCTAAAAGCGTAAAAGCGGTGCAATTTTTTGCACGCTTTTAGACACTAAAACCGCAAAACAATCATGCCGGCAGAAAGCCTGCAGCAGACCCTGCACTTACTCACCACCCTGGGATCCAGCGCTGCAGTTCTCCCTCTGGCTTCCGGGTGGCGCTGTAACCCTGAAGTGAGATTGCCACCTGCCGTCATGACAACAGGCCGCAATCTCACCAGGGGCATGCAGAGCCTTAGTGGACAGGAAGAAGAATGGCTGCCGGCATCTGAATTCCCAGGGAGGCGAGTGAGCACGCCATTGCTCTGCATTAACTTTGCGGTGATCACCACGAGTCTGGCTTGGGGTTACCACTCTGGGCTGCGGATTTCCAGCCCTGAGCCTGACTCGGGGTTACAGCTAAGGAGGTTAATACCGGTTTTATATAATATTTTGAAGTTTGCACATTTTAAGTAAAGCGCTTTTCCTGTTGCAGCCTTGTTATCATGTGGTTTGTAACTTACATAGTTACATAGTTATTTTGGTTGAAAAAAGACATACGTCCATCGAGTTCAACCAGTACAAAGTACAACTCCAGCCCGTCCCCCACATACCCCTGTTGATCCAGAGGAAGGCGAAAAAACCCCCACCAGGCATGGTCCAATTAGCCCCAAATGGGAAAAATTCCTTCCTGACTCCAGATGGCAATCAGATAAAATCCCTGGATCAACATCATTAGGCATAACCTAGTAATTGTAGCCATGGATGTCTTTCAACGCAAGGAAAGCATCTAAGCCCCCTTTAAATGCAGGTATAGAGTTTGCCATAACGACTTCCTGTGGCAATGCATTCCACATCTTAACCACTCTTACTGTAAAGAACCCTTTCCTAAATAAATGACTAAAACGTTTTTCCTCCATGCGCAGCTCATGTCCTCTAGTCCTTTGAGAAGGCCTAGGGACAAAAAGCTCATCCGCCAAGCTATTATATTGCCCTCTAATGTATTTATACATGTTAATTAGATCTCCTCTAAGGCGTCTTTTCTCTAGACGCCTTAGAGGCGTCCTCTCTTGTTAGTTCCTGGTCTTGCAAGCTTGCTTGGAGAGTCTTCAGAGGAAATTCTATCCCGTTCAAGCTCTTGATATTCAGACTTGGATGAGCCAAAGCTTCAGTCCCCCCATTCCAAAAATTTGCTTCCTCAGTCACCAATGTTTTTATTGCTGCTACTACTACTGACACATTTAGCAACTGTGAACTGTTCTGCTGTTGTTCCTTCCCAATCTGATGCTGGAAATGTTACAGTTAATTTCAATCATACAAAACAGTACCAAATGAAAGCTACAAAACAACAAACAAAAGTAAAAAGAAAAAAATAGTTTCCAAGCTTATATCCTTTTTGAGCTTTTTTGGTCCATAATATTCTATATGTACTTGTTCTAATTCCCTAGCAGACCCTTTGTTACCAAATATAATTAGACAGATTGAAAATAATGTTAACACAAAAGAAAAAAAAATAAATAATGAGGGTTCATTACGACCCTCTAAATGTTCAGCTTTTCTGCATTTTTTGCAGGTTCCAGTTAAATGTCAACAAATTACTTCTATTTTTCTTATCACCATTATGGATGTACAAACTTCTGTGTTATGAAAGCTATTTTGTCAGATTTTTAAATTGTTATCAGAATAATTCCGACTGGCCAAACAAAGAGAAAAAAATGACAAATGCTATCTGATGAAACCAGGACTTCTCTCTTTTCCTTAGCCAATCACTTCATTGCATGTCTGACTTTCCTCATATATACTGTCTAAAGTAGTAAAAAGATTTAAGATACATTGCAATCTGAGAGGGTTTTTTTTGTGGATTTTAGACTGCTCAAATTGCTGTTTCTATGTCTTGCTCTCTTAAATTGCCAGACAGTCAGCACTATAAGTCTGTTAAAGTGGGTTGGTGGACACCAGAGGGAAGATTCCAAAGACGTTGTGAATGTTTTGCTCAGCTGCTCAAGCCTTTTTTTCTCAAGTGCCTTTTGTTGTCAACTGTCCTTAAAATCAATCAAATTAAAACAAGTGAAACTCTGCTATAGCAGAGAAAGAAAACATGCAGTTCCTTCAATTCAGTTGTATATGTTGCAGGGATTAATGGCAAACATTATTTCAGGTTGCTTGCATGTAAAAACACAGTTATTCAATATTACCTGCAACTTTATAAAGACTACAGATTCCAGGCTTGCAAAGAAGTGCAACTTAATTTCAGACCATGTGGGAGAATCAGTGTTGCTTGCAAATTTTGAATTTTTCACATTGAAAATGGGATTTTCGAGTTCAAGAATTTCTTGTGAAAATACAAAGTATTTTCACAATATGGCAAAAATTAGCAAAAATGCAAAAAATACATTTTTACAGCGAAAATGCAAAAAAAAAATTTACCACAAAAAACATTTTTTTAGCTCCAAAATTGTGCAAAATCACAAATTCATTACAAAATGATTTTCGCTCAACAGTCGAACATTTGCCCAAAAAATGAATGCAAAAAAAATACTGCCATTTTTGCTCATCACTTTGGGAAATTCATAAATAACTCATTTCTCACTATCCTCTTGGCCAGCACAGGTGTCACTTTTGGCTTCCGACCATATGCTCTGAGATTTTCCACAGTGCAGAACATCTTGTATTTTTTAATAATACTTTGCACTGTAGCCACTGGAACTTGAAAACATGTAGAAATGGCCTTGTAGCCCAATCCGAGTTGTGAACTTGTGAACAGCCACGGCACCTTACTGAGCTGCTTTGTCTTTGGCAAGCAATGTCGGGCTAATGCCGTGACATGCATGCACAATGGTGATAACCTGTGTTTTGGGTTCACCATAATGTATTTAGATTGCTCTGCATACCTCTATAAAGTAAGATAGTTAGACTTCGGCTGTCTCGTTTTTTACCCTCCTTCCATTTTCAGGATTGGTATTTTGTGTGTGAGTGGGGCTAGGAAGGGCTATGGGAAGGGGGCGTGCCGGCCAGCGGTGACGCGGTGGACGGGGGGAGCTCATGCTTCCTCTTCATGGACCACATGTCCCTTTCTGTTGCTGCGCTCCGGCCCCTGCGACTGGATTGGCCCTCGCCAAGCATTTGAATGAGTGAGTCAGCAATGGAGGACACGCCTTCTGATGATGCCGGAAGTCCGGCAAAACTAGTAAGGGCTGTGAGCTCTGAGGAACACCGTCCCGCCATGTTGATCTCACAGCCTCCCCCCAGGCTTCCCGGCTATCTCACTCCCTCAAGACCGTGCTGTCATCATCAAAATACAGACTGGTTACAGCTGACAGCCACCACACAGCTATCGGGACATACAGCATGAACCATCTGGCTCCACCCAGCCATGAGCAGGCTCTCATATATCCTGCTACACTGTGGTCATCTGGACACAGCCACGCTGCAATCATTGCATCTGCAACAGTACCTGTACTGCGCTGAGTGATGGGAGAGTCGCTGATCGTACCCTACCTAAGGCAGTGAGTCCATTCCTACCCATCTTGGCACACCACGGTAGAACTTCAGACTGGTGAAATATTATTTATATGCCACTGTCATCTGTTTCCATTTGCATGCATGCTCCTACCTACTCATTGCTGATCCTATTTCTGCAACTTTGGTGAAGTGTATGGACTTACTGCAAGATAGAAGTTTATATTTGCACATTGAACCTCACAGCCTGAGGAGACCATGGCTATCATTCATAAAGCATTACTGCATGCGGTAATGCTGAAAACAGCTGACTTTACAGAGCACTTAGCAAAATGTCAATTCATAAAAGCTGTTACCACATGAAAAGCTCAAATTACCGAGCAGTGAGGTAAATTACCGCCTTGTGTGGTGATTATCTCAACACGTCACTAAATGTCAATTCATAAAGATTAGAGCAGGTGGTATTGAGACAGAGAATGTTCTTACTTGCTTGGAGGAGGTGATAAGCATGCGGATAAGAGCAAAGTAGGCTGTGCAGGGAGCCGAAGTCTCTGCGAGTCTGTGCAGGGAGCCGAAGTCTGTGTGAGTCAGTCTGTTCGAGTCTGTGCAAGGAGCCGAAGACTGTGTGAGTCAGTCTGTTCGAGTCTTTGCAGGGAACCGAAGTCTCTGTGAGTCTGTGCAGGGAGCCGAAGTCTGTGTGAGTCAGTCTGTTCGAGTCTGTGCAGGGAGCCGAAGTCTGTGTGAGTCAGTTTGTTCGAGTCTGTGCAGGGGAACCGGAGTCTCTGTGAGTCTGTGCAGGGAACCATAATTACAGCTTGTAACAAAAGAGAGATAACGCCACACTTCTGCTGTACAGCTCAATGGGCTGCGGTAAATTACCGAACTTCAAAGGCAGCTGTGAAAATGTTTATGAATTAGCACACAAAGGTCTAAAATACCCAATGCGGTATTTTCCCGCCCAGATTTTTTTTTACCGAACACACTTTTATGAATGATAGCCCATATATACATGCGGCTCGTTTCTGCTTCGCTTGCTGGAATCATGCTGTGAACTGTATCTCTCTTCTCCTTTGCTTATTAACAAGGAGCTTATGACATCAAGTGCTAACTAACAATTATACATGTGGATTGATTAGCTGGCTGTGTGGTTGTGTTGCGGGTGTTTGCGTGGTGGGTTGGCCATTCCTCTGTGTTTTTAAGTTATTTTTACATGTTGTGACAAACTGTCCATGAATAAAGTTTGGTAGATAACTTTTGGAAGAAAAACTAGTGTTGATTAGCGTGTATTGGGATCACCTGTAGCTTTCTTACCTCTCCAATTTTTGTGCTATTTGTCTTAGCCATGACTGTCCACAAATCAACTGCAGAGAGCTGCTGTTTTTCACCTATTGAGTTGTTAAAAACAGCTGTTCCAAATTAACCAGGGTAATTAGGATGCTTTAGAACAACTTGGACTATTTGGAATGGTATAGAACATTGGATTTTCCCAAAGACTGTGGCAGATTGTGAAGGGTATGAATAATTTTGGACTAGACACTTTTTGCTCAAATGTAAATAAAAGCTGAAAATATTGTTTCCCACAACAATGCCTCATGTACATTGTCGTATTATCTTTCGGGAGACACTTATGTCATTTCCTATCAAAAAATTACTTGTTGGTTGAGTAAAAGTAATTTTGTCAAAATTTGCCAGGGGTATGAATAATTATGGGGAACACTGTATTCCCTTTTAAGCAATACCAGTTGCTTGGCTATCCTACTAATCCCCAGCCTCTAATACTTTTATCCATAGACCCTGAATAAGCATGCAGCAGATCAGGTGTTTGACATTATTGTCAGATCTGACAAGATTACTTGCATTCTCGTCTCGATTATTCAGTAACTACTGCAGCCAACATAGACCAGCAGGACTGCCAGGCAACTGGTATTGCTTAAAAAGAAATAAATATGCCAGTAGCCATATTCTTCTCACTTCAGTTGTCCTTTAGTTTAAATGAATTCTAAGTTTAGTAATGGTCTATTTTAAAGAGAATTCCACTTTCATTTTAAAAAGGCCATAACTGTAGGCTGGTATTGCAGATAGGTAATGTAATAATAATAATAATATTATAGACTATCTTTCCTTTTAAACTCAGCTTGCTACGAATGTCTAAAACTGACAGTAACCTCAAATTGCATTTCTTTGCAACTATGTCAACATTACTCTATTGGGAGTACAGATTAGTGTAAGTTCACACTGAGGTGCTGCATTGAGTTCCCTGTAAAAACAGGATTGCAAAACAATTGGGGGGATGCATCATGCATTGCATGTGTGATGCGGCGCATGTGGTGAAGCATACAGAAGATTAAAAAGTATGCTTCACTGCAACAACAAACGTACATGTTATCCAGTACTGTGTACTATTCTATGACTAATGCCATTATATTGTATTATATTATAAATAATTTCACCATTCAAATGTTCAGCAAGCTATGCATTTATGATTTTGAATTGACAAAACTAGGCATAGAGTTGCACTTCTTTGCAAGCATGGACTGATTTGTGTTAGCAGTACTGAATGCCTTGCTTTTCCCACCTTGTGAAAGTTGCACAAAGAAGGTGCACTTGTTACTTATTTTGACATCCAAACTAATCCAAGGATATGCTTATATATCAATTCTGCTAAGAATATAGTGAAATGACCGTTTTGCAATACATAGACTTGTATTGAAAGAATTATGTTTCTCAGGAAAAGTGGAGTTTAAGTGTCTTTATTCTGGTTTTCAATTTATACTAGAGTTCTGGCACTTAACCTTTTCTTTGTCAGAACTGAATGGCTTACAAAAAAAGACCTTGGTAACATAAAACTCTCCAGTCTATTCTGTAGAAGTTGCATTAGTTTTCTAAGCTCAGTGATTTTAAACTAGAGACAGTGAAATGACAAAACACTACACTGAATATTTATATTGTGCTTTTCTCCTGGTGGACTCAGAGCGCAAGAACTGCAGTCACTAGGGCCTGCTCAGTAGGCAGTAGCACTGTTAGGGAGTCTTGCCCAAGGTCTCCTTACTGAATAGGTGCTGGCTTACTGAACAGGAAGAGCCAAGATTCAACTAATGTGTACCAGAAACTGCTTCATGTTAGAGGTATACTTGCTAAGGTTCAATTTCACTTGCAAATACACACAGAGGCAAATGTAGAGTTTATAAAACAAAAATAAAAGTGGTGGTTTTGCACAGGGGAGATAATAATGCAAATTGCAAAATAAAGTTAGCTATGTGTGACAGAGTAATTTGCATATCTTAATTAGATCATTTATTTATTCATTTTTTTTATTCAAAAAAAGTCAAAAACTACAGGAACTGACAGAGATGAAATCTATATACAACAAATTACAAACAGAATTATTATATAAAAGCCGCCAACAGCAATGGAAATTGATGTTTTGGTGTTTTGTGAAGCCAGATATGTTTTTCTGCTTGTACTGGCTTTCTGAAGCTCAGCACAAGGTTAGCACAAGGTTAATTGTTATAGGTAAGTGCTGAAAATCTGCTACTAGGAGTCTTGTCGCGCCCAGTCGTTAATTAATGGATTGCTGATGGTCAGTAGCACACCTGAGCTATCGACAATGTGCAGTTGCTGATTAGCAATTAGACTTTCAAGTAAAGAATAAAGGTTTTTATTTTAATGCTGTTCTTTCGCCTCTCTCTCAAAACATAAATAGAGCATATCAGAGCTTAAAACAAAGAAAATATATATTGTTTTTCTGACATTTAAAATAATCATTTCATGATCTATTCTAAACTCAGTTAAGCAAAGAAAAAACTGAGCTTGCATCGATTATCCTTTCCTATGCTATTGTTTGCTGTTTATCATAGCGCCATTCACTGCTTCAAACCTGGGACTGTAGCGCTGCAAGGCAAGAATGCCGGCAGTTATGCCACTAAGAAAAGCCCACAGGAATATACATCACATTTTGTAGATGTGATCTATTGCCCACTCTCTCCATTACAAGGCTAGACTGTGAAGCGTTAGGGTGTGTTGCAGAATAATTCTGCATGTCACCTCATTGCCCATACCATTCTGTGGGGCTGTTTACACCTCTGCATTTTAACGGATCACATAATTCTAACTCGCTGCATATGCAGGCTTTGAATTACCATGCATGATACAATACACACAATGTGAATCCAGCCTCAGGCTACATTCACACTAATGCACTGTGTCAAACAATAGAATTGCATTGCTAAGTGATGCATTGTAATGGTACATTCATATTTGCATGTTGGGAGTGTGGTGCAGTGGATTATGGGGCATAACGCGATATGTACAGCATGGTATGCACATTAAAGTCCCATTCACAGTGTCTGTCAACTCACTGCCCATACAATTCTATAGGCCTGTTCACATCTCTGCATTGTAACCGATTGCATTATTCTAACTCGCTGCATGCAGGCTTTGTATAAACATCTATGTTCAGTCTCCACTGCAGTTCACACTCATTATAATGCATGCGTTCTGCAAAGGACCACTGTGAATCCAGCCTTACAGTGCAGCATACCTCTATATGTACTGTAAGCATCACTCACAATCCTCAATGTGACTTTCCCCCCTACACTGCATTGCAATCCTGTTTCCACAGGCTATGCACTGCCGACTGTAAGAAACTATATGTTGGTTGCTATTGGCAACAACACTACACCTTTTTCCCGGCACCAGCAACTCATTAATAAGAGTTGCAAACACGACTCTCATCACAGCAAAAGCAAAGGAGATAGAACTTCTTAGGCGTCCTCAAAGTTTAGGAGTTTATTCAGTCAACAGATAAGACAGTACATTTCGTTACAACTTAGCAAAGCAGATTGTTCTGTAGTAAGTCCGTTGCGTTACAGCTTCTTGATTCCATTCCTGGTGAATGGTAATCAGTCTTTATCTTCAATCTATACTACTAAGTTACATCTAAACTACTTACATACAGCATACAATTAGATAAGATAACAAGACATACATAAAGGTAAAAGGGTTGAAGCCATCCGTCACAGGCAGCAAAGAGTGATTATTCCTAGGCCGACGGCTGTTTTAATACCGACCAGGAAAGAGTTAAATGTGACATCATCTGAGCTCTACCCCCAAGCCTACAATTGGCGGGCATGGGCATATGACCCAACTTATTAATGAATATTCCATTGCTTTATACCCTAGTTACAAAGAATGCAATGTTTTGTAAATATCGGCTTTGTTTACCTTTCTGTCGTCTAACGGTCGGGGCAGTTTAGACCTAACACCACAAACATATTCCTGGTAACTGACTGTATCATCTCTTCTGCAAGAAACTCTGCTTAAAGGTAGACTCTGTGAACCAAGCTTTTTACCTAACCTCAGTTCAGGCAACTGAGGCCTACATATAATACTTAAATTATAACACCATGTCACTGTGAACGTAGCCTTAGGTTAGGTAGATGATTGTCCAGATTCTCATTTCCCAAGTTTTTTGCAAATAGCATACAGCTTGGAACACAGACAAACATTAGTGCCTGTTTAGCTCAGTTGGATGATGCATGCTATTTGTAATACATTTGTAATTCAGGTTCAAGTTAGTTAAACCAGGTACAGTTGCATTTCCCATACCTCACACCGTTTTGACATAAGAAAGACACCTTTGAGACACTCCCCTGTCACACCCATAATTACACCCACGTCACACACTTGGTCGTACATACAACAAACAATTCATAAGCAACAGATGACTTGGTATAATCAAGCCACACAAGTCCTTTCTATCATTACTAGTTCTTAATGTTAACATTTTTAAATAGGAAATTTGTGTACATTTAAATGAAGTAAAGTAAAGAGTCAATTAAATTGCAATTGAAGTGAGAAGACTATGGAGGCTGCCATATGTATTTCCTTTTAAATAATAACAGTTCCCTGGCAGCCATGCTGGTCTGTTTGCAGAAGTGTCTAAATAACACCAGAAACAAGCATGCAGCTAATCTGTCCGATCTGACAATAATGTCAGAAACACCCAATCTTCTGCATGCTTGTTCAGGGTCTGTGGCTGAAAATATTAGAGGCAGAGGGTCTGCAGGGCTGCCAGGCAACTGGTATTGCTTAAAAGGAAACCAACATGGCAGCCTCCATATACCTCTCTCTTCAGTTGTCCTTTAAGAACCTTTTTTTCCAGTATAAAAATACATATATTGCTATAGATCTGTACAGTAGTCCTGAAAGAGGAATACATGAAGAGGACAGAGGGAAAGAGGGATTTGGTTCCCAAAGATGACAGTTAGGATTATCACTTCATGTCTGCCTGCACTCACAGATTTGAGGGGAGGACACAGTATAATGGCACTGTATTGCTTAAATGAATCCCTTACTTAGAAGAGAGCATCTGGTATGTTCCCAAAGACCTTTCAGAAGAAAAAAAATAGAAAAAGGAGGCCCTTATGGTGTATTATATTACTATACCAGGTATGACTGGTCTTGTAAATATAAACTACTCACAAGTGCGGGTCGCAAGATCGGCAACCAGTGTTGAGCAGGTGAAGAAAACCCATCCTCACTTGGGTCTTTCAATCTTCGGTATATGGAGGTTGCTCCTTTCAAAGCTTTTTTTTGCAATTGGACTCTATGCTTAACAACACCCCCCCCCCCCCCACACACACACACGGGGAGTGGGGATCAAAACTAAACTGGGAGAGGCGCCCAAAGAAAAGGTATTTTTGTTTTGACAAGGAAGAAATACATAGACAAAAAAGGGCTTACATGGAGTAGTAAGCCACTGATATAAGATAATTAGGTTCTTTAATAAGCATTAAGACAACGTGCTTCATGGGTCAGAGCCGCTCACTCAGGTCAATACAGTGTCTTAAGAGAAGAATACTAGGAGCGCCTGTTGCTAGAGGCAAGTTTTTTTTTCTATTTCTTCCTTGTCAAAATGAATGACCTTTTTGGGGCGCCTCTTTCATACCAGTTTCCAGCCCATACTTTATTTTTTTCAAAGAATATGGTATTGATTTTATTTTGAATTGCTATATATTCACTAGATGGTATTTCTGTATTAAACATGACATCTCTGCTACTGATAAGCATAGAGGATTTTAATATAACAGCAATAATGACAGTGCCACGTAACACTGTAGAGGTAATCTCAGCCAGAGAATCACTATTGCCTCTAGCTATTCTGCTTCTCTAATAAAGGCATGTCTATGTACACAGATAACAGCATATTTTGTTTTTTTGGCTGGGAATACCTGGAAACCGTCTATGCTAATGAATGATCTGTCAATGTGTCAATCTCTTTTCTATGAGATTGGCACCTTGACCCACATTGCACCTGATTTTAGCTTTATTTAAAGCAACTTTCACTACAATGCCAAGTGGAAATGAATATAGTTTACAGTGTTTCCTCTCTTTGCTTTTCTTAGGTGTCAAACTTCAGCGTCTCATTAAATGCCTGATCTTGTTCTGCATTTGAATGTACAACATGCACTTTCACTGAACCTTGTCACAACCATCATGGACTACGTTCCACCTTAAGGCAATGATTACAATATTGTATAGCAGATGTTTGATTTTTCCTTATTCTGGCAACAAGACTAAACTCCCATGGACTGGGACGGGTGGTGGATTTACTTAGCAAGGCTTCTCCTGTGTTCCTGGCATGTAGTGGGCAGCCAGGGTGGAGCATTTTTACAGAGCGCTAACATATTACGCAGCACTGTACAGAGTATATTTTCTTGTCGCTAACTGTCCCTCAGAGGGGCTCATAGCAAAATATTGAACATAGCAAAATAGTGTTAAGAAAATTATGATCAGGTGATTCTGTATTGTGGACTAAGGATGATCAATGAGATGCAAATGCTTCCAAAATTTTGCAAATGTTTATGCAAATATATTCAGGTTGAAAATGGACCAATCAATTGTTCAACTTTAAATTGATTGATTGGTCCATTTTCAAACAGAATATATTTGCATAAAAATTTGCATCAACTTGGAAGAATTTGCATGTCTTTGATCATCCCTATTGTGGACCACCAGTTGCCCCCTGATGCATTTCCCACAAGTTCTCTCTGTAGGGGAGTTCACCAGAATCAAAAGTAATGGTTCCGAACAGTTGTTGGTTTGAGAAAATGGGGAACTGTCTTAAATAAAGTTGTTCCAGATTAACTTAATTTCTTACCTTAATTAAATTATATTATATTTTTGCTCTTTTGGAGCTTAAAAATGTAACACAGATAAGGTGAAAACAGAGGAAAACAGATGAAAAAGCTTTGTGGATTATGCCCATTTGTTCAAAGTATTTAAATGATATGTTGGAGATCATACTACATGAAAGTGATGGTGTGCACCAGGTTCAAAGACAGAAGTCTATCTTAAAAAAGCCTCCCTGTGCTCACCTGAAATCTTAAATTCCCCAAGGTTTTGGCTTATGGTAAAGATTCGCTTGTAAGCATCCACTCTTGTCCCTGGTCTGTTCTGCTCAAGTCCCTCCACATACGTGTGGAGTAGTCTTATAAACACTGTTCATGCACAGGGTAATAAAGTTACATTGTATTCTAGAGGGAGGTCTTTTCTTATTGAACAATTTATAAATTGCAATACATCCACTGTTAGTTGTGTGATTTCCTGTACTGCTTGCAGCACATTGAATGCGCTGGGTGCCCCAAGACCTCCCTAGACTAGTCCTCACTTAAAATGTCCAGTGTCTAATGTCACTTTTTAAATTTTCATGAAGGTTACAAGACCTTTTTCCACTTTCAAAAGCATGTGAACCAATCCTCCTTCAACGCTCCCTACTTTAACAGGAAATCATTGGGATATTAGTGCATACACTGCTGACTATATGCAAATTAACCAGTGTTGCCCTTAGAAGCTAAACACACCTCCAGAACCGCTGGAATGCAATTCTTGAGTTGAAAAGATAATTATAAAATTGTATGATGTGACTGTACAATTTTATACAATCTTACCAACATCTATGTAGTATTACAGAACTTGGTGATTGATTGTACAGCCAGATTGCATGAAAATTGTATGGTGTGTGGCCACCTTTTGGCCGATTTGGGCTAAATGCAAGTGAGCTGTTTAACTGAAGCAATACCATAATAAAAACTGTAGCATCCATGCTTAGTTGAAGTAAATGACTGTTTTTACGTATTTAATGGTATAGTATTTGATTAATCAGTGACTGGACAGAACTGAGGGCTACGGAAACGTTTAAAGGACTTACGAGCCCAAATAGTAAAAAAAAGTTAAGTACCTTAATCATTTTTAAATGCACGGAGGACGCCGTCCGCGCCCTCCGTGCTGTTCCGCCGGGTCCCCGCAGTCTGATCGCCCCCCGTGCCGTTCCCGACCCCACGGACGGGGTCGGGCTCCCCTTCCTCTCCCAAGATGGCCGCCGGAGCCGGCCGCGGCTGCGCAGTCCACATACGCGTTAGTGCGGCTGCGCAGCTCTAGGGCCTCCCCCCCGATCCACGCACAGTAGAGCTGCGCGTATGCGGACTGCGCAGCCGCGGCCGGCTCCGGCGGCCATCTTGGGAGAGGAAGGGGAGCCCGACCCCGTCCGTGGGGTCGGGAGCGGCACGGGGGGCGATCAGACTGCGGGGACCCGGCGGAACAGCACGGAGGGCGCGGACGGCGTCCTCCGTGCATTTAAAAATGATTAAGGTACTTAACTTTTTTTTACTAAAAGTGTATTTCCTTGAATTCGCCACTGGCACAATACTTGTACTGTCAGTGAATCTTTGTTTTAAAAGACTGCACAAAGACTGTGTACTTCCCTGTCTGTCGCCTGTTTATTGTGCTGAAGCATATTAGTACAGATACTGCCACAAGTGAGTACTATTGGTTTCTCTGTTTTGCCCATTGATATCTAAAAATGCTTGCTTTCTGGCTGTAATGCAGATCTTCTGGCTACAATAGCATCTTAATCAGTCACTGTATACAAAAAAGTATACATATGAGGTATTTCAAGTTTCCTAATCTGCACTCTTGTTTTAATGTGCGATGCAAAAATAGATCTGCTTGAATGTATTGTAAAAAAAATGTGTCTTTATTCTCTAAAATCTTTATGTCACTCTATGTACAAACAAGACTGTTCCATTAGCTGCAGGGGACAATATATGCCAATAATACCATTTTTTTACATTTGAATCTTCAGAACCATTTGTAAAGATGATTTAATCAAAACAGCATTGTGGCAGTTAATATACACCCTGTAGCACAAGGGCTCTCCTATGAGTAGAAAATGGTTACTAATCATTAGAACTTCCTCCCCTATCATAATGGATGAGACCAACCTCCTAAAAGGTAAAAGACAAGATAGAGTTTCACTGACTTATTTTATCTATTGGATATCTCTTAGAATTGCCCTGTCTCACCATGAGGTCTGAACTATGACTTTTCACATTTTGAGTTATATAATGCAATCACCAATGCTATTGGTTTCCTTTATTGCTGCCTGTTTTGCTATTCAGTTGTCATGTCTGCACTCCAGGGGCCTGTGCAATGCATGCCTCTATGCTCTTCAATCATGGTTGTATATCCATTTGCTAGACTTTTACAACCAGCAGGTAGCTATATCTGATAGAACACATGAAAAAGTCATTATTGCCCCCCTGGCTTTTAAGCTCTATTTTTAAGGCAATACAGGTACTAGACTTGTACCTTTCTGAAATGTTTAGTAATATTCCCTAAAATGGATACATTTTATAGAACTTTAACATAGGATCTAACCCTTGCGTATTCAAATGTATAGCAATGGCCTCAATTCACTAAGCTTAACTCCTGTCTTTAATAACTCTTCTAAGCTGTTTTACAGTTATCACCATGGTGAAATATTTGTGAAGACAGGAGTTAAGCTTTGTGAATTGAGGCCGATGTCTAAAAATAATCATGATGTGATATTCAATCCTGTCTTGAAGAAGGCTGCACAGCCAAAAGCTTACTCTTATTCTTTTAAGTTAGCCAATAAATTGTATCATCCTGATTCAAAACTTCTTGCATTTACTTATTGCTAACACGGTACAATGCTCTACTGCTACTTACTTTTATTTGCCCTACTGCACAAGTTATTCTTTCAGTGTAATATAACTTGCACATCTCTGATTAATTTCTTTTCCTACGCCACTTGTCACATTAGTGCAGAACACCAGTCACTGTTTGTTCAGCAGCATTAACATGACACTCCCCCTTTTTCCAACAGGAATTGGGGATGGCAAGCAAGCAGCTTGCATAGTGTGAGGGGGAGGGGGGGGGAGGAAAATAGTAATTTGATATGGGCTCTCCCCATCGCGGTGGCCATGGCGGACTTAGCAGGATCCCCTCCAGACGTCCTGTCTAGCTGATTGTGGCTGCCGCGCGCACGGCTCTTCTCACGCCATCCTATCACCACCAAGCTCCAGTCCACGCACAGCCACTTCTGGGATCCAACCTACTAGTTTCATCATCAAGACTCATCAGGGGCACACACACATCACCTACACACAAATTTAATTGCACCACAGTGAATGCTCCATGAGACAAACAAATTAACATTTTGCAGCAGAAGCTACCCATTCATTCTGCATAGCTATTGCTGACTTTTATAATGGTGATGACCAAAGGTAGAGACCAGACTGTGTCTGCAACAAGAAAGCAATTACACATTTGGTCAATCGCTAAATAGAGATATCAGTCAGTACTAGACCAAATTGTCAGGGTATTAATAAACATAAGAGAAGGGGCAGATCTAGTCTTAAAGTAGGGGGCAATAAAAAATAGACATCTGGAGTCAGTCTCTGTCTCTTTCTCCCCTTTTTGGATGATCCCCTCTCATTGGGGATCGAGATACTTAGTTGGGATTTTACTTTAATATGAAGTGCATAGTTTTTTTTTTTTGTATCTATGGGTTTACATTTTGACTGTGTCCAATCTGTTGCCAAGTGATGCCTTGCATTTCCAGTTATTAATTAGTCATTATATAAGGATCCCTGTTGGTCTGTCTGTTTTGGTTTTTCTTTCTCTCCTGATCTTGTTTTCTCCTCTCTCCCTCTCGCTTTCTTTTTCTTCTTTGGATGGGGTGGTCTGAAGAAGGCTGCAGTCCCCGTACCCTCCTGTCCTTTCTATCTCTCGCTACTCTTCTTCTTTTGTCTTTCTCTCTTTATCCCTTTCCTCTCTTCTTTTTACATAACATGCTGGACTGTGCAGCTGACTTATTATACTCTGTCTTATTTGTTATATCTTTATTGCTGTTGTAAGACAAGCTGTATGGTCAATGTGTATCACTTTCTTTCAGTTCGAACACATATCATGTTTGCTGTCTTTACTTCTTGTTATAATAAAACAGATTTAACAAAAAATATAGACATGTGTACTAACAGTGTTGTAAACAAAATAATCAAAGATGCTAATTTTATATCTATCTCTTTAAACTGTGTTAGTACTTTCACTAAGATATTTGTTGGGTTGTTTTCTTTGCTTATTAGACTGGGGTGCTGATTAAAATATTTACATATACAATGTGGGATATCAACCTCAATATTCGCTAGAAGTCTCACCTAAAATAGTACAATCCATAGAAAAAAGTGATATAGGGAGCCTCCAATTATCATAGAAAACAGGCACTTTATTATAAATACACGCAGGAAAAAATCCCTATAACCCCCCTTTAAAAACATAAAATGGCTGTACACATTGCAAGGCAAAGGACCTAGTAATAAAGGAGTGCAGTCCTAATGTCCATCTGAGGAAACCCGGCTACGGGTGAAACGCGTCACGTGGGCGGAGGTCATGTGACCAGCTTTCTCCACTGCCTCCGCTCTCTCCCTGACAAGGAAAACCGAAGCGCCGCGCTTGAAAGCTACAAACAGTGGGCACGTTGGGAACCCGGCCGTGATAGCTGGAAGCTGTACCGGTAGTACCCGCCCCAGAAGCAATACGTTGCAAATATCTAATGGACACGTGAGTCCCGGCGAGCGCCGGTTTGCTAATATGCAATGTCGGGTATGCGTTTGGCACAGCATAGCCACGCATGTAATGAGGAGCGTTTAGAGGCACAGCCAACTGCTTTAACTGCTTGCATTAATCTGCTGCATGGAGATATATGAACTGCTACTGTCATCTTACCAATTCTATTGCGAGGAATTGTACAGTATCCATAATCAAGGGGGGCCTGAAGATATAAATTATACCGGTTACGGACATTAGGAGTGCACTCCTTATTTACTAGGTCCTTTGCCTCGCAATGTATACAGCTGATTAAAATAGGTTTAGTATTTTTATATTTTACTTATAATAAGTTTTCTCTATGGCTTTGGACGTTGGCTGTCCTTAGCCTGCTTTGAATGGGCACTTACATTACACTTCTGGGCACCACAATACAAAAAAGATATTGCAGTTTTAGTGCAGGTGCAGAGACAAGCAACACAATTGATATGTGGGATGGAAGGTCTCGCTTACCAAGAAAGGTTAGATAAACTGGGTTAATTTAGTCTAGAGAAAAGACGCCTTAGAGGGGATCCAATTAACATGTATAAATACATCAGAGGGCAATATAATAGCTTGGCGGATGAGCTTTTTGTCCCTAGGCCTTCTCAAAGGACTAGAGGACATGATCTGTGCATGGAGGAAAAACGTTTTAGCCATTTATTTAGAAAAGGGTTCTTTACAGTAAGAGTGATTAAGATGTGGAATGCATTGCCACAGGAAGTCGTTATGGCAAACTCTATACCTGCATTTAAAGGGGGCTTAGATGCTTTCTTTGAGTTGAAAGACATCCATGGCTACAATTACTAGATAATGCCTAATGATGTTGATCCAGGGATTTTATCTGATTGCCATCTGGAGTCGGGAAGGAATTTTTCCCTTTAGGGGCTAATTGGACCATGCCTTGTAAGGGTTTTTTCACCTTCCTCTGGATCAACAGGGATATGTGAGGAAACAGGCTGGTGTTGTACTTTATACTGGTTGAACTCGATGGACGTATGTCTTTTTTCAACCAAAATAACTATGTAACTATGTAACTTGTATGTTCTAATCTGCACACAAAAATAAATAAAAAAGCATGTAGACTAAAATACTTCTGAGATTTAATGATGGCTAAACATCAGTTATATACGTGGGAATATGGTCTGTTTCTCTATGGCCAACAGGAACTGCCAGTAAATGTATTTCTTTTAGAAGTAATAGTGTAAAGACTCAGTTTGAAAACATACTATGTCACTCCAGAGATTAATTAATAGTCAAACCAATATCCAGTAATAAGTAATTCACACTGAAAGGCCTTTGAGAATGATAGCTGCACTGTAACTTAGAGGGAAAAATCTTTGATGTGCAATTATCCATTTTGTATCCTTACTGATTTAAAAACCCTGCTGAGATCCAAAGATCCTTTGTATTTACTTGCAATTATGCTCATTCATCGCTTGTGATATTATAGAGGCATGCTGGCTTCATTAACAATGATGAGGAAAAAAGGCTTTCTGTCAATATTCATTATTTTCCTATTATAGCAGACGTTTCATTTTGGAAGTAGGACTAAGACTCTGCTCTATACAGCTCAAAAATTCAAGAAATGATGTGAAGAAATTCTTCTCTTTCATGGAAGTCTGCTCATTTTGCAAATGCTAGAGAATGCAGTGCTCTTGGTGAAAAGGAATGTATGGCAAAGACAACATTTTTGTGCTAACAC
This sequence comes from Hyperolius riggenbachi, assembly GCF_040937935.1. Lineage (NCBI taxonomy): Eukaryota > Metazoa > Chordata > Amphibia > Anura > Hyperoliidae > Hyperolius > Hyperolius riggenbachi. The sequence continues at coordinate 267,349,360 of NC_090647.1, read as the reverse complement.
ATGCATTCGTTTCGTGACTCAACCTCCAAACCCCGGGCAATCAAATATATAAACAGTAATTTCCAGTAGCCATGCCCTTTCCAAAACCTCGTTATTTCTCACTGAACATGCAACAATGATGGAAGGCGCAACAAAGACTCAAGAGATGTGGGGCTAGGCCAGGCAAGGTGCAAACTTGGCCCTCCAGCTGTTGAGGAACTACAAATCCCACAATGCATTGCAGGAGTCTGACAGCCACAGTCATGACTCAAAGGCAAATGCATAGTGGGATTTTCAGTTCCTTAACAGCTGGAGGGCCAAGTTTGCCCATGCCTGGGCTAGACTATGCTTATCCTTCCCCATTCATAACCCTTTCTAATGCCTAACCCAACTCTCCCCTTATTGTTAACCCAACCCTAGTTAAACAAACAAAAAAACCCGTACAGATGCCTCACCTTAAAGTACCCCTGAATTGTGGGGAAAAAAATTGAAAGAAGCCCAACGTGGGCTAGATTATCTCTTCCACAGACCCCTGATGCTGTTTATCAGAACTACACAGCGCTTTCTTTCACTGCGCATGGGTGGGTCAAAAGTTCAGAATTGACTAGAATCAAAAATTGCTAAAAAATAATTAGTGCCGCAAATATAAATGAAAACCCCATTTTTCTAAAATAGGTCTCTATATGTAGCTCATTTTATTAATTTTGGTCTGCGTGCCTTTGTTGAACTGTGCAGTGCCAATAGGATTGAGGGAAATCTTTTTTTTTTTTTTCTTAGCTACAGTAACAAGCTTATTTTAAAATGCAAATAAACTTCCCATTTCAGATAAGATAAAGACACTATGACCAGAAGGTATTTTAATCCCCCAGCAGTAAATTAACAGCGAGCCCAGTAAAAGAAAAAAAAGGGCATAAGTGATGTCACTTTTGGCATTACAGAAAAACAATAAAAATGGAAACTAGCAACCTTTTTTCATGTCAAATTTCTTTTAAATGTGACAGTGAACACTAACAACAGAATAGGCAAGCTAAATAATTTTTGTTATTGCGTGATTTTTTTTCAGTTAATATACAGTTTCATCCCTTTTATCCCACTTTAACCTGTCCCCTAATTGTTAACCCCTCTCTGGCACCTAACCCTACACACCTAAATATTACTTATAACACTTCCCTCTAATCCTACCCCCTAACACTTATTATTGATTAGAGGGTGAGGTTGTTTTGTTTTAAGTCTCAGAGTTTTAGTTTCAACAAAATAAGAGCAGGTAAAATAACATATTACTAATAACAGTGCATAAAGACTAATGAGTTAACATTCGACACACTAGAACAATGAAAATGAAATGTCATATTTCAGTGGTAATAATGATTACATTTTAGGAACAACACATTAATTTGGAATATAATGAAACAATTTAGTTTTCCAATTAATCATATATAAGCCCAAACTAAGGAGTTGTTGAAGGACAAATGAGCTGGAATTGTAACATTGCTAGATAATTTAAAGAAGTGGAAATCAGCTTTCAGGGCCCATTCACACCTAAGCGATTAGCGGACGATTCCCGCAAATTTGCGACAGCGCTAGCACTTTTTAAAGCGCTACCGTTTTGTTACCCTATGGCAGTGTTCTCACTGCCACAATTGGCGCCGATGATGGGTGTTTTGTGATTAGCGCCAATCGCAAAAGCATTATCTGCAGCAGTTTTGAGGCGATTCTGTAATGAACACGGTACAGTGCTTATAAAGGGCTGACCGCAATCGCTCTGAAATCGTGGAAGTGTCCAGTGATTTTCTCATTTTAATCGCCGTAAAATAACTTGCGGTAAAATAACTTGCGCAAAACGTTTTGTGATTTTAAGTGTAAATGAGCCCTCAGTGTATTATTTTACTAACCACTCTATAATATATTTGATGAAATTCACTACTGAAATGTAAACATAATTTTCTATGAGTACTTGATAAAGCCCTTTCAACATGTATGTTGTCTACATGGACACATTTATATTACTTAAGCATACATCTATGCTTTAAATGTTCATAAGCATTTATTTATATTCCCCCCGTTCTTCTGTCTAGCCCCCCGTCATACCTAAAGGCCCCTGGGACCCTCTTCCCGGGTGACTGAGTCAGGCTTTACTGCGCAGGCGCTGGCCGGACTGGTCGCATTCAACGGCATGTGCCCGTGGCTGGGAGTGTTCTGTGCATTATGTCATACGTATGATGTGATGACATCATACACATGCGGAGAGTGCTCCCAGCCTCGGGCACATGCTGCAGAATGCACGCCTGCACAGTAAAGTCTGACTCCAGGGTCCCGGGGGACTTTTAGATATGATGGGGGGGCTAGACAGGAGAGCGAGAGGAATGGTGGGCATCAGGGCAAGTGATAGTATATTTTTGCACAGACAACTCCAATCTGGAGCACAGATCAATTACTTATTTAGTAAAACCTCACAGCTGTGGGGGAAGGCCGGACCAAACTCTTCCGAACATCATATGCACTAATGGACCGCCACTCACTTACTATATACATCTTTATTATATCAAAGGTGATTATACACAACAATACTTTCCCTCAAACCCCCACCCCTTAAAACTCCCATCCCACGCTGGACTAACAGGAGCGCTCCTGGTCACACCATACACATCCAACCTTCATTCATCATCCATAGAATTTTCCAATCCCTACTGGCTAAACAAATGGAGGTAATTGCATGACAACAGTTCCGCCAAGGCACGTCCGCCTATCTGTATTCACTCCGGAATATACAATGTAATGATTCCTCATGCAGCACTTTGTCACAGTTCAGAGTATGTCTTCAGCAACTGCGCCCAACCTCTGCAAATCACATATCTTTCAACGCTTCCTTATGGAGTTAATCATAGGCTTCCCTCAACACACCATACCATCATAAGCCCTCTGGCTCTCCACACGGCTGTATGGCCTCTAGTGTTTCCCTCAGCATAAAGGTATTACCTTCTCGCTGCCTCAGTTGATGGTCGTCAAGGCTTCTGACTGCGGCGTCCCGCAGTATACAGGTACCTGTGTGTGTATGATGTTTAGCCGGCTTGTACCCTTTCATGCATCCCCTTCGTGCAGACGCCTGGAGCAGCCCTCCATCACCAGCGTATTGGCCACGCCCACATACGCGTTACGCCCACCAACGTGAGCTTCGTGACGAAGCTCACGTTGGTGGGCGTAACGCGTATGTGGGCGTGGCCAATACGCTGGTGATGGAGGGCTGCTCCAGGCGTCTGCACGAAGGGGATGCATGAAAGGGTACAAGCCGGCTAAACATCATACACACACAGGTACCTGTATACTGCGGGACGCCGCAGTCAGAAGCCTTGACGACCATCAACTGAGGCAGCGAGAAGGTAATACCTTTATGCTGAGGGAAACACTAGAGGCCATACAGCCGTGTGGAGAGCCAGAGGGCTTATGATGGTATGGTGTGTCGAGGGAAGCCTATGATTAACTCCATAAGGAAGCGTTGAAAGATATGTGATTTGCAGAGGTTGGGCGCAGTTGCTGAAGACATACTCTGAACTGTGACAAAGTGCTGCATGAGGAATCATTACATTGTATATTCCGGAGTGAATACAGATAGGCGGACGTGCCTTGGCGGAACTGTTGTCATGCAATTACCTCCATTTGTTTAGCCAGTAGGGATTGGAAAATTCTATGGTTGATGAATGAAGGTTGGATGTGTATGGTGTGACCAGGAGCGCTCCTATTAGTCCAGCGTGGGATGGGAGTTTTAAGGGGTGGGGGTTTGAGGGAAAGTATTGTTGTGTATAATCACCTTTGATATAATAAAGATTTATATAGTAAGTGAGTGGCGGTCCATTAGTGCAAACAAGTGATAGTATATGCCTGCTCCCCCCGTTTCTCTTACTAATTTGTTTCGTTAAACAATTAGCATATCTAGCACAAGTGCTGAAAGAAATGACCATGCATTTTTTTAAGTATAAACTATACTAGTAATAGTGAAGAATTCTTATTTAAAAGGAACCCAGGATCTGAAGATCACTTGTTGGGGCAGGTAGCTATGCAATACTTGGTACAATTCTCTGCTGTATTCTGTGATGGAGGGAGGGGTGCATGAGGGGATGACATTTGATGACTGTAGCTGTAATGCGCTACACAGTAAACTGAGGAACATTTTATAGGCTGCAATTAAATAGAGACATTTCATAGGTTACAAGTTCTATAGGGTCAATTGACTAAACAATGAATTGGGCTTTACAATAAATGGTGGCAGATACAAAGGGTTGCAAACTGAATGTGGGCAGGAGAGGTGTCCCATGCTTTGGATGCACATTGGTTGGAGGTACATGATGGGCTTCACATATGATAGAGACATTGAGGAACTAAACATTGAATCCGATTCCTGGAAATGGCTGGATATAGAGATGGGTTTATGAAAGTAAAACATGAAGCTATACCAACCACACCGACACTATGACACACACACAAACGTCAAACTGTATACTTTATGTACCACTCTAACAAAGAGAGGGAAGGGGATTTTGTCAGGCTGTATGGTGTACTTTACCTGCCTCACCCAAGCAGCAAGAACCCTCAGTATGCCTCTAAACAGAGTTTATTTTTGTACCTGCTCTAAAGGAGAACTCCCTGATAAGCAATTTGATATGGATAGTTTAGTCCCACCTTAATCAGTTTTGGGAGGAATTTACTAAAAGAAATCATCCACTAGCTTCTTACAGTTATTGAAAACTCCAGCAAGGATCTTCATCTTACAGTTGTCACAAGGCCAGGCAAAGCGGTCTTGTTTCTCAAACTATTCTCGCTGCAATGCTAATAAGTGAAACGGAATATCTGGCAGCAATAATCAGATACTTTCCTACCAGTAAAAGAAGGCAGGAGAGCAAAGCTGATTGCAAAAGAGTGGACACAGTAAATCCAAATAGATATATAAAGACAATGATATGTTCAGCTTGGTAGAATTCACATTAAAGAGGAAAAAGTACTTATGGACAGACAGTTTTACAGTTCACTTTGTTCCTTGTAGAATCTCATTAAAAGAGCTCTTTACAAGAATGTGACAATTGCAGTAGGTTGGTGTGGTAAGTACTGCAGAGGAGTCTACAATATGTCACTACCTTTTTCATCTCATCTGTTTTTCCTCCTATTACATTCTTTCAATTTCTTTCTTTCTTTTTCTGGTTTTTCTCATCAGTTTATTTATATTGTGGTTTCTGCCTCGGTCCATTACCACAAATTGTGGACAGAGGCTTCTTTTTATTATAAAAATAACCAAACCTAGTTGAGAAATAATAATCAGGCTTGTAAGAGCAGCAAGCCATGAATTGATATTGTCTAGGTAACAGCGTACACAAGTTAGTATAAGTGTTTATTGCTGCGTACCATGAGCTTGATTCATTAAACTGCGTTAAATATACCGCGCGCGCACACACAGTGCGCATTAATATTATCGTTGTATTAGCATAGCGGGCCCGCAAAACTACCATGCGGTGCGCTCGTAGCGCTACCGCGGTACTCCAGTAGCACAGCCGCTGCTACGACAACAAGATTCCAGTCAATAAATGTACTACAGCTTGGGCTTACCATCAATTTTGAAAAACCAAAGACAGCTGCAAATTGAAATGGAAAAGTAAGTTTAAATAACACATTTTTAAAATGTATCTAAAATGTATAACTACTACTTTGGCAATTTTTGCTTGCTAGGTGCTGAACACTTATTTTGTAGAAATATCTCCTATGAGGATAAGAAAAACAAAGCTCAGGTGCACAGTTAATTGGATAACTGCTTTCGTCTTGATCATAATATAAATTGGTTACTTATCTTATCCTAGCAGCCAGGATGACCTTTGCCTACCAATGGAAAACAGAAATGGTAAACATAGCAGCAGTCAACTCCCAAATGCATTGTTTTCTTGTAAATGAAAAGCTCACCAGTATACTGAGAGATACTTATAAAAGCCTTCTAAAGGTCTTGAGGTCGTTGATAGCCATTATATCAATCTATCTACATATAGAGTAGAAGCTTGTGTTGGTGCACTGCCCTTTTCTCTCTCTCCCCGCTCTTCTTTTTTACTCTTTCCTCAATAACTGGCCATTAGGAAAGGGTGGGGGAGCCTGAGCTTTGTTTTTGATTTTTCTCATGTTAATATTTTGCTCTTTTTTTTTACTTTGCCCTGCCCCCCTTGTCTGGTTCCTTACCCCCGCAAGGACACAGTTGGGTTGTTCATTGCACTTTGAAGTGTAAGGATCTGACTGTACAACCCTCTGCATGAGTCAGGTTATACATCCAGTTTACACACAGTTATACCGGTTTAAAGGAAACCAGAACTGTAAATATAAGAAGAACGGATACTTAACCGCTGCTTCCTCCTACAGCATAAACACGTACGAGTCCCTCGCCGTCCGAGGGACTTACACGTGTTTATGCTGCAGGAGGAAGCAGCGGGTAAGTATCCATTCTTCTTACAGTATATTTACATCGCTGGTACACTTTAAGAAAATACAACTATTGCAATTACTGATGCTTATAGTAGCTGTTTGGGAATGTCAAACAAAGATGAAGTAAGTCCATTTTATCTGCAGGTTTCATTAAAAAAACTGAACAATGCTGTTCTCTTCATATGGAGAGGCAAATGGGAAAAATGATACACAGTTTATGTGAATGTTATGAAGACAGCAAACACGTCTTTCTGCTTGTGTAGGAAATCTCTATGATTACATTTATACAGCATGTAACAATACACACTTTTAATATGGCTATTCTTCATATCAAATCTGTAATTTTTTTGGCACTACCCGAAGTCTTCTCTCAGTGTGAAATATTTGCATGAGCAATGCAATATAAAACTCTAATAACGCATGCACGCCTTTACTGACGCTATTAATACTGCAAACATTTCTGGTTATTATTCGCAAACATCAGAAAGGGAAGAAACAACACAATGTGACACTAGTGTTTATGTTGAAAAGCTCAAGAGCTACCACAAAATCCCAACTGGCAAACACATAAACAAACATCTCAGATGATTATGAGTGGATTCATACATTACTACAAATTAAGCATTGCAGCAAATCCCCTGTTCCATCCTGTGAATATTTCCCGGCTAGTCCCCATGGTATCTCAGTGCAGCAGGTTTGGTCTGGTTACACGAAGGATGCATGCAGTATTTTGCATGTATTTCCATTCATTAAGAATGACTTAAGAGTTTCCTCAGGGCGACACTGTAAAGCTTCACTATGTCTCCTGAGCTCCAATTACCAGGAAGTAAAGACCATGTTATATATTTCCTTTTTTCTTTTTGATATTAGCTCGATTTTGGAGCACATTTGTGATCTGCCATCTAGGTTAAATGAAGCGTGAAAGCTTAGCAGGTTGAGCACTTGTGGCTTTAGTGAAAAATAATGATATCGTTCAACTAGTGTTATTGCTATCTCATCAGTCTCCATCTCCTTCATTGCTACTACCCTCAGGAAACACTTCAATCATTAGCATTTCTGGAAGCCGAGCACCAATCTAACATATCTCTGTAATAAAAAGCAACCAGCACAGCACTAGCACTGGACAGCTCCCTTGCTGGCAGTCACTTGCTGCGCTTCCTTTCAATATACTGTTATGGAACAGAAAATGATGGACTAAGCACAGCAATATTCCAGCACCAGCAACAGTACACCAGAGGCTATTATATATGGAATCATCCTAGAATTCCCTATTTCATCATATGTTTATGCACTATTTGTGTTTGGGAGCCTTTACTATAAATTACACACTAACAATATCAAGCTTCAAGCTACATCAATTATAGATTGCATCCCCTGAAAGCTGTTATTTACATCTGTGCGGGACTTTGGCCCTTTTATACTATATCTTCTCTTACAGGGCTCTACCATACAACGATACCGGACAAAGAGGAAATATTTGCCATTCCTTTGGAGATTTGTTGTATTCATGCTTCATGGCCAGACACCATGGCTTATTTGTGATGTGAAAATGCAATGGTAATAAAGCTTCTTTGGATAGTTTCTATTGCTCTGTGTGGTAGGGAGAAACGTTGGGAATTCCTGGGGGAGCGCTGTGATAAGGATGCCAGCATCATTGTACTGAAAGCCGACAGTCCAATAACATCACACAATGCTTCTCAAGAATAACATATATGCTTTTGTCAGTATATATAAAGAGCATTGCCTGATTATTTTCAAAACCATACTATAAGTAGACAGGGAGCTTCTACAAAGTAAAAACAGTTACAAATAATACATTTAACATATTATACATTTCAGTGTTCTTTTCACAAGTTCTTCTTCTTTGGTTCTGTCAACCAGATAACAGTCTGTGGTAAACATTTGGCGTGTTCTCATTATTTAGTATTTATATAGCGCCAACCTATTCTGCAGCGCTCTACAGAATATATAGTCTGCTCACTTAACTGTCTCTCAGAAGAGCTCACAATCTAATCTCTACCACAGTCATGTGTCCATGTGTTCATAATAGTCTAGGACCAATTTAGGGGGAAGCCAATTAACTCATCTGTATGTCTTTGGGATGTGTGAGGAAACACACACAGGCACACTGTATTATCCTAGAAGCGTATGAGAGAAATAGCCGTCGGGAGACTTTGGCGCAGGACTGATATACGGTGTACCCTGCTCCTGCACAAGTCCCGGCGGCGTTAATAATTATTCCCAATCCAGGTCCACGTTGATGGTGGCCTTGCCTTGCAGTTCTGGGTCCCCGGTTCGAATCCCAGCCAGGTCAACATCTGCAAGGAGTTTGTATGTTCTCCCCGTGTCTGCGTGGGTTTCCTCCGGGTACTCCGGTTTCTTCCCACATCCCCAAAACATACAGATAGGTTAATTGGCTTCCCCCAAAATTGGCCCTAGACTACGATACATACACTACACTAGACATATGACTATGGTAGGGATAAGATTGTGAGCCCCTCTGAGGGACAGTTAGTGACAAGACAATGTACTCTGTACAGCGCTGCGGAAGATGTCGGCGCTATATAAATACTAAATTATAATAATAATAATAATAATAATAATGGTGGGGTATTATGTAATTCGGCTCCCAGCTATTGCTGGAGGCCAAATTACCGTGTTTTAAATGTACCTACGGCTCAGTCTTCTGACATCGCTAAAGTTACTCACTGTGCGTCGCTATAGCCGTAATTCCTATTACGGTCTATGGTGGCGCCGGCTGCGCCCAAATCTCCTGCGTTATAATCCCCGTGCTCGATCCTAGAATACCATGACTTTTGAAGCAGGAGATAGTTGAAGAACCTCATTAGGAATGTTTTAAATATATGTAAATGCATATAGATAATACTTTTCTTCAAGAGTAAAAAAAAAAAAAAAAAGTAGAAATCTGACATTACTGACAGGGGCTAGTCCATCTCTCCATAGGGATTCTCATCACGGCCTTTATTCTTTATAAAGACACTGAAAAAGATTTATACAAAGATGCTGGCCACCCTGCCTGCTCACTGCACACTTTTTTGGTAGTTGGACGAAGCAACTGCCATTCACTAAGTGCTTTTAAAAATATAGAAAACTCTGAGAACCCAAGAGGAGATGGACTAGTCCAAACCCTGTTGGTTCTGTCAGACTTCTACTACTTATTGCAACAGCAACATAGAAGAAAAGTAATTTATGGCTCATTTTACTATGGAAGAAACATACTTCATATCTGTATATGTTGACATATACTGTTTTTTAAATTTAAAGGTTTACGCAACAGAAGTCCTTTAAGGCATTTTCTGGCAGACAGGGGACTTGTGGAAAGGGGGAAAGTATGATTATTTAGTGCAGCATTCGCAAGACAAAGAATACATAAGGTAAAAAAGACAGATGCTCTGTTTTAAACTTAACTTTGTGCAGGCAGAGACTACAAATCTTGTATCAAAAACTTTGTACTGGCAGAGACTACAAATCTCAATGTAGACTATCGTAGATTACCGTAGAGCTGTGTTGTAAGGCAGCCACCCTAATAACCCTTGCTTTGCACAGTCTGTGGAGCTTTGTTCACTAGATTTGCAGTTGTATCAGCATCAACAGTGCTTTGTACTGTGGGGAATTTGCTACTGTTTTGTTGAGTCCAGGATGAGGAGGTTGTGACAGATGATAAAATGTGAGAAGCAATATAGGTTGAAGGCACCAGGACAGCAATGGGGAGATTGAAAAGAAAAACAGTATCTTGCAAACCAGTAGCATCCTAGGAGCAGGACCACTGATATTTAGGCCTACTCTAAATCTAGGCTGATGACTGAACAAGGGTAATCTGCAATATCTATCAGTAGCGATTGAAACAGGGCATGAATTTCAAACGTGAATACCAAGTGCATGAGTAACTATATGGATGTCCCCAACACAACTGAGTAGAGGACTCACTTTGACCCAGAGGACTGAGAGACTGCCTCATATTGTTCCCTCTCCCACTGTTAGACCTACATGTTCCTTTTATACCACAAAGGACAACTAGCATGCAGAAACGGAGGTACTATTCAAATATCTTATTGTGCTCTTCAATTTTTTACTCACACCTTAACAGTTAACCCACAGTCTTTAAGGTATTGCATTAATTGCAGAGTATGTTTTGTTTTAAGCTTCTCCCACACCTACATAAACATGGGAACTTCAGTATGTCAAATGTAGTTTAGCACCACTTTAACTGCAAGCAGCTGACATGGATGTATGGCCATTAACACTGACTATTTTAGTGTCTTATATACAGCCTCGGAAGAAGCCCCCATTGGTGCCAAGCGGCTAGCTCTTGTGCCCCGCACCCAGTCACTGGCCCTCCATATCAATCCGGTATGTTTCACTGAACGATTGTCATTCATCTTTTACACAGGACTGTGTCAATCTGTACGCATTAGATTAAACAACTGATATTGCTTCTATATGGGCAATGGGGGCAATTGCCCCACATCCATATGGGCCCCCAAGTGTCCCTCTCCACCCCACTAAATTATGTGACTGCTGGCGGCCAGAGTGACCTGACCTCTCAGAATTCTATAATGTGTGACCTCACAGCCTAGGCTGCACATAACTGGAAAGGTAGATGTACATACCAATATAAAGAAAGCTATAGGAAGTGTTTTTGATGATGAGCCCAGGACAATTGACAGAAGATTGGGTATCCTGAATTATTTATTACATTCTACATTATGTCATTGCAGTTCCTCTTTAAAGCGGTTCAAAAACCCAGACATAATATTCAATAAAAACATGTTTTCCTACTTTTTACATGCCATACAGTTATCATATCTGCATTTGTGCATAAGTATTATTATTCATTTATAGGTTATAGCTTCCCAAAAGTACAGTTTGTTGCTTTAAGAGCTGACTTTGCATTTTATTAATAACTGCTTTTATTCAGTCATTCATTCAGGCAGACATGGTTTGACTCTCTCTCTGTGTCCAGTCAGAGAATGTGTCACATTCCACACTTAATACATTTAAGTAAACACAAGATTACATTGTTTAACTTTCGGAAGTGGCCAGCTCTGAAGGCATTGAAGCTTCTAAAGCCTGTGTTAACCCTTTGAATGATGTTCTAGTAAAAAAAAATGCTAGTTGTATATAATATGCTGTGAATAATTTAATAGAGCAAAGAAGAAATTCTGGGTTATATTCCGCTTTAAGCTGGGGAGAGGAAAAGCTTGTTAATGATTACCTCTATTAAAAGCAAATATAGAAGTATTCATTACCAGCTTAAGACCAATGAAGAGCGAATACATCAGTTGAAGGTGGGAGAGACCTTGGTGGGCGTAAATGCGAAAAAGCCACCAGTGATAGCCGCTAGTAGAATATCGGTAAAATTACAGATATTCCACTGCTTAAATACAATAGTATAATGTTTACCGATATTCTACTATAACCTAACCAGACTCACGTAGAACCCTCCCCCCTCTACTAATCCCTAACCCCAAGACCCCCTCTGGTGGTGCCTAACCTTAACCCCTCCCGGGTGTGAAAAATCTTAACCCCCCCGGGGGTGCCTAACCTTAACCCTTAAGCACCCCTTACACTGCTAACATTAAAGACCCCGCCTCTTAAGCCTAACCTCTGATATTTTCGACAATAAACCTCAGGCCCCTCCGGGTACCCAATTAACATTTATAGCAGCCAATTCCAGCGCTTAACGTTATCGTCTGAGCCATTTCTAACAGGGCCCTTTTACCTGCTTTTCTTGGTGGACCCCTTTGGTTCAGATTACCAGAATTGCAACCTCTGCTTCCCCCTTCCTATACAGGAAGAGAAGCAGAGCAATGATCAGCCCTGATCTACAATGACAGTAAAGCAAAGCAAAACAATAGTAGCCAGGGGATCCTTCAAACTCTTTAGAGGAGCAATATTGTTAATGTATTATAATTGCATTACTAGGCTGAACTAATGAATTTATGTTGTGACTGGTTGTAACTAGGAGTAAACCAGTTATGTATGAGAGTTATTACTTATGTATATGGTCTTGTGGGCTTGGGGGTAGTGTACATATAAGCAGGTGATAAATCTGATCAAGGTAAAGAAATCTAAATCACATACGTGTTGCAAACACTTCTTGTGTACCATACATAATAATAATCGAATGCACAGCGGAACTTACGTTTTTACATAGGGGTCAGAATAGCCATTTGCGTCCATAGCCGCTAGATGCGCACATCTGATGATTCCTACTAGAAGTCCTGACTTTTGTGAGCTGTATTTTAAGGATATAAGGATCCTCCCACGTTCCTCCAAAGACTTATCTTCCGTTTTATCTATCTGTGGGTGGAAAAGCAAAATGTTAACGACAGTATAAAGAAGTTCATGCACGGTTGTCACAATAAAAAACACAATAACCAGGGGGAAATCTCTCGGTAACTACGTGATTATTAAAGAGCCTGACATCCATTTAGCAGCTGGCTGATTTGTTCAATTTGGAGCGATTACCGTTCTGCTTTTCCTTGATGTTTGCACAAAATAATAATTAGCATCGATTAAGTTAAAGGAGACATTTAAAAACAGATCACATTAGTTGATTCCAACAATTGTTTCTAAAGAATAAGAACAATATAACATAATGCAGGGATAAAATAAAAGTAAATATTAGCATAGAGTATAATTAACAACATCCTGCTATATAATTTTACATTATGTTAAAGTGAATATCTGCTTTCATTAAAAAGATTGCTATAAACATATCTCAGTGCTAAGTACGCCATTGGCAAGCTAAAGCTATTTAAGGCCTTTTTAAACGCAGACTAACGCACAGCAATAATAAGTCTGTGCGTCATTCACAGTGCACACGTTGCGTTTGTGTGTAACGTGTAGCGTTATTAGAAATTGCTGCATGGTGTGCGTTTAGCAAGGACTCTGCTGCGTTATTTGTGTTGCACATGCGCAGTAATGTTTTTTTTTAATGTAACGAACGCGCCGTTTGCATTCCATCGTAAATACTCGTGTTTTCTGTTTATTTTGTTATTGCACATGCTCTTGTTTTTTTTCTCATATTTTTGGGAGGATTTTTGTTTATTTGTAGTATTCGAAGTAATCACTGGTATAACGTGAATCTTAATTTGTTTATTTTTTGTTAGTTTTTAATGTGGAACATTAACCAGTTAAGCCTAACTGGACGAGAATATTTGTCCAGAAGGAGGCACTTACAAGCAAAGTGGACGAGAATGCTCGTCCAGCTGATTAGCTGCAGTTGCACGCACGTGTGTGCATGCGGACGCAAATACACGTGCGTGCGGGAACGAGGAGAAGACAGGCGACATAGGCGTAGGCAGAACATTTTCCAGGGGGTTGCAAAAAGGGGGGGGGGAGAAGTGGGGCGGTGCACTCAGCGCGCCGCACTGAAAATTTGGGGGGGGGGATGATGTGTGTCGCACGAAGCGCGCCAAATAATGGGGTTACGTCATGTGGCGCGTGTAGCGAAAAATGGGTGTGGTCATGAACCAGAATGTGGGTGTGGTCGTGGGTGGAGACAAGTTTACATGAACTTAGCAATGGTGGGACATTAGATTAGGACATTAGATTAGGACAGTGGTGGCGAACCTTTTGGAGGTCGAGTGCCCAAACTGCAACCCAAAAGTCACTTTACTATCGCAAAGTGCCAACAGCAATTTAAACTAAATACAAACGTTTTAACTCATACATGAACATTATGGAAAATCCAAGTTGAAAATAAACTGTGAAGATAAACAATTTCATCCATCCGACTCCTGAAAAATGTATTCATTTTTTTTAGAACCTCCCAGTTTCATTTTCGGTTTTAAAAAGCTGAAAAAGTAGGTTTAATGCTATTGTCTCATATGATGATGATTCAGCTTTTTCCATAGTCTCGCAGTTAACAATCATGAGGCCCCCAACAAGACAAATTCAGCAATCATGAGGGCCCCCCCCCATCAAGACAAATTCAGCAATCATGAGGCCCCCAACATGACTAACTCAGCAATCATGAGGCCCCCAACAAGACACATTCAGCAATCATGAGGCCCCCAACAAGACAAATTCAGCAGTCATGAGGCACATAAATTGACAGCATTTCACTTAAATAGGCAGAATGCCCCTTAATATGGTAGACATCTCTCACCTGGCAGCAGTTCCCCAAAATACACTCAATCTGACAGCAGTGGTTCCCCAAAAATAGGTAGCCCCAGGTCTATAGATGTCCCCAGAACATGTAGCCAGGGGTAGAGATGTCCCCAGAACAGGTAGCCAGGGGGTATATGTGCCCAGTATATGTAGGCAGGGGTATATGTTCCCAGTATATGTAGCCAGAGGTATATGTGCCCAGTATATGTAGTTAGGGGTATATGTGCCCAGTATATGTAGTCAGGGGTATATGTGCCCAGTATATGTAGTCAGGGGTATATGTGCCCAGTATATGTAGTCAGGGGTATATGTGCCCAGTATATATAGTCAGGGGTATATGTGCCCAGTATATGTAGTCAGGGGTATATGTGCCCAGTATATGTAGTCAGGGGTATATGTGCCCAGTATATGTAGGCAGGGGTATATGTCCCCAGTATATGTAGCCAGGGGTATATGTCCCCAGTATATGTAGCCAGGGGTATATGTCCCCAGTATATGTAGCCAGGGGTATATGTCCCCAGTATATGTAGCCAGGGGTATATGTCCCCAGTATATGTAGCCAGGGGTATATGTCCCCAGTATATGTAGCCAGGGGTATATGTGCCCAGTATATGTAGCCAGGGGTATATGTGCCCAGTATATGTAGCCAGGGGTATATGTGCCCAGTATATGTAGTCAGGGGTATATGTGCCCAGTATATGTAGGCAGGGGTATATGTCCCAGTATATGTAGGCAAGGGTATATGTGCCCAGTATATGTAGCCAGGGGTATATGTGCCCTGTATATGTAGCCAGGGGTATATGTGCACTGTATATGTAGCCAGAAGTATATGTCCCCAGTATATGTAGTCAGGGGTATATGTGCCCAGTATATGTAGTCAGGGGTATATGTGCCCAGTATATGTAGTCAGGGGTATATGTGCCCTGTATATGTAGGCAGGGGTATATGTGCCCAGTATATGTAGTCAGAAGTATATGTGCCCAGTATATGTAGGCAGGGGTATATGTCCCCAGAATAAGTAGCCAGGTGTGCCCCTAGCAGGAGGGGAGCAGCGCAGAGAAGAGGGAGAGCTATGGGCACAGCGTGGAAGGTCGGACGTCTCCCCCCCTTCCCTCACCTTGGGGCTCTCCCCTCCGGAACAAAGTGTTGTGCAGCGGCTGGCAGCAGGCAGGACTTACCTCCGTCTCGTTCAGGTGCCGGATGGATTTGCCGCTAGTCTGGTCCAGACCAAAGCAGCGGCACCAGAACTTCCGGCGCTTGGAGCGAGATGGAGGTAAGTTCCGCCCGCTGCCAAACGCCGCACAACACTTCGTTCTGGAGGGGAGAGCGAGGGAGGGAGAGCCCCAAGGTGAGGGAGGGGGGGGGGGAAAGGCGTCCGCCATTCCCCGCTGTGCCCATAGCTCTCCCTCTTCTCTGCACTGCTCCCCTCCTGCTGGCCGCACGGGCACGCGGCCAGGGGGGCAGCGGGCGGCAAGGGTCGAGCCGACGGCCGAATTTGCCATATGTGCGGATGCCCATGTACATGGAGGGAAGATTGGTTATGGGATGGAACATCCCTCTAGCCAATCAGAGCCCTTTGATTAAGAATGTGCATAGTTACAACCAGTAACAATGTGCATTCTTAGTAATGTTTATAAACACACTATCTTTCTCTCACAGCTCCTCTCAGATCACTGATTTGTGCTGACAGGAGCTTGGAGAGAGAATGAAAGAGGAAAGTGGTAGGCTTTTTTGATACTTTTTAATAAAGTTTGCCCCTCATACCTGTATATTTAATCCCATACCAGCCCATTAACCATTGATCCTCCCTCTCAACTATTTAGCTTTCCTGATCCCCCTTCCACTACCTTTTGGTACCTTACTGTACTTTTCCCCCTCTCTACCAACCCTTATCTCAGTTTTTTCTATCTATATTTTTCTATTCTTTTCATTCTTCCCTGGAAAAAAAAAAATCAACAAAAAAAACCCCTATCTTTCTTCTTATCTTTTCTTCGTATTTCTTTCCCCTTTGTGAAATATGGCAGGGAGGCTATATTCTGCTGAGGAGGCAGCAGTCATCCTCCAGCAGAGCAGCAGCGAGGAAACAGGGAGCCAGTAGCTCCCTCCGTTAGACTCTGGATCAGGATCTGACAGCTCAGAGTCTGAAGGGTCGCCATCTCGCTGCTTGTAAAGGGATCATGGGTCAGGTGATGAGGGACCATCACAACCATCAGAGGCCATAGCAGTGGGCTCAGTGGGCAACACCACAGCAGCCAGCAGCAGTAATGAGCAGAGGGGAGCCAGGCACAGACAGGGTAGCTGGCCTCGCAGGCAGGAGGTACCGGACCATATCATACATGGCACCTGGTCACCCCCTCATTTCATTGCGCTCAATATCCCTGCGTTTACAGCTACTCCTGGTTTGTCAGTGCCTACTGACAATCTGTCACCAATTGACTTTTACCAGTTATTCCTTACAGTGGAATTGTTGCAGCGTATAGTCGAGCAGACTAACTTGTATGCGCAACAGTTTTTTGATTCAAACCCCACTCACTATATGGCGAAAAAAAATGGCAGCCCACCACCATGCCCGAAATAAAAACATTTATTGGCCTGACACTGAGCATGGGCATAACACAAAAGCCACAGTTCAGGTTGTATTGGTCAAGAGACCTATTTCACAGTGCAGTCATGTATCCATCTACAATGCCTAGGCAGAGGTATGAAGTGCTGTCAAGATGCATCCATTTTAATGACAATAGCCAGTGTCTTTCCCGAACCGACCCTGTCTATGTCAGGCTTTTTAAGCTGAGGCCCCTGTTGACTCACCTCACCACAGCATTTAAGGACATCTACACTCCATCGCTGTAGATGAATCGCTGGTACCCTACCATGGGAGACTTGGAATAAAGCAGTATATCCCAAGCAAAAGGGCAAGGTATGGGGTAAAAATGTACAAGTTATGTGAGTGCAGCACTGCCTACACATACACCTTTAACATTTATGAAGGCAAAGACAGCTTATTACAGTAAGCTGGGTGCCCACAATACATCAGCACCAGTGGGAAAATTGTTGTGGAACTTATCAAGCCACTTCTCCACCAAGGCTACCATCTTTATGTGGACAATTTTTACTCCAGCATACCCTTGTTTAAATTCTTGTATTCAGCAGAGACTGGCGCTTGTGGGACAGTGAGGTCCAACCGTTTAGGCCTCACACAACAGGTTGTAAATAAAAAATTGCAGCCAGGAGAGACTTATAGCCTCAGAAGGGACAAGCTTCTTGCCTTAAAGTTTTGAGACAAAAGGGACGTGATGATACTGTCAACTATCCACACAGAGGCCATGGTTCCTGTCGCATCAAGAGAGCGGTCTGAAAAGCCAGGACTCCTATCTTGAATTCGAGGTGAAAGTCCTTAAGTCTCATGTACCACCCTGGCCAAATCACACAACTATAAGATACAATTCATTTGGAAAATAGAATACGGCTTAGAGAACGACATTTTCCTGAATTAATCCCCCCAAATGTAATTAAAAAGAAACCCACAAGCAGATGCAGCGTATGTGTCAAACACCGGAGAAGGAGGGAGTCCAGGTTTTTTGCCCAGACTGCTCCTTAGCTCCAGCACTGTGTGTTGCCGAGTGCTTTAAGGCATACCACACAGACATCGATTATTAGACTTCATTTTTTTTATTTTTTTTGGGGTGGGGGTGGGGTTCTGTTATTTTCAACCTGGACATATGTTACTGGCATTCCCCCCTTTATATATTTCCCCTATATATTCAGGTCACTTACTATCCCTCAAAGGATCTCACATTTGGCCTACCACGATGTTTCTGGGGTGTCAGAGGAAACTTGATGCTTGGATCCCAAGAACACACCCAAGCTTCAAAATTGAATGTTGTACCCTGCTGCAAAGACTGCTAGCCACATTACTCTGCAAACCATCTCCTGTCGTCTGACCCCTGGCTTCTGACATCTGGCTTTTCACCAATCCTGCTGGACCTCCAATGCGAAGTTCCAATGCATTTGTCATCACTATTAAGAGAAGTAATATATTCAAAGTAGCCACATTTGGCTTTGTTTTAACCATGGAAAATTTGGCAATACATTTTCATATGTTTTTAAGCTTGTGTCACATCACATAAAAAAATAGGTAGATACAAACTCAATCCAAATTACAAAAAAAAATGTCATTTTTAAATTAGAATGACACTTGGGAAAGTTTCAGCAACAATACACAAGCAGGCAGTTCATAAAACACCCACTTTTGAATAACTCTGGTTGTTAGCTTTCCATAATGGTGACATGTGTGGTCTTTTTATGATGTTCAATCTCTTCTGGGGCTATGCAAACAAACAATGGCGCTGTAACAATTAGTGCAAAAAAATAGTGCACCTTGGGTTTAATGGATTGCTGCACTAACAGTTTGTTACTAAGTGAGATATATGTTATATCATTTTTAACATGACCAGCTGTACAATACATTGTGGTATGTTTTAAAGCTTGGACTCATGTCACATAAAACATAGGTAGGGACAAACTCAATTCAAAACAATAAAAAAAATCATTTTCAAAGTTATGGTCACATTTCAACAAAACCGCATAAGTCCAAATGTTACAAAATACCAATATCTGAGTAGCCCTGGGTCTCTAGTTTTCAGAATAGTGCCATTTATGGCATTTCTTGATTGTTCAGATGCTCTAGAACTTTGCTAAGAAAACATGACACTATTACATTTGGTGCAAAATGTGGCCTTAAAAAGGCCATTGGTCATAATTGTCATTAACAGTCTGCTGTGTGCCTAAAAAGCTATCTGACTATGTACATGGTGTACAATTTTTACTGTGACAAGTGAGAGAATATAATTTGGGGTGTTTGAAATCTGAGGCCTATGTGATGTGGATTTTCATTTGTGACGAAGTGAAAAAAAAACTGTAAAAAATACCATTTTCAAAGTTATACTTAGAATTCAGCAAAACCGAAAAAGTCCAAAAGTTACAAAATTGCAATATCTGAGTAGCCCCGGGTCTCTAGTTTTCAGAATTGTGAGATTTATGGTGTTTCTTTATTGTTCAGATGCTCCAGAAGCTTTGCTAAGAAAACATGACACTATTACTTTTGGTGCAAAAATGGCCTTGAAAAAGCCGTTGGTGCTACTTGTGATTAACCGTCTGCTGTGTGCCTAAAAAGCTATCTGATTAGGTTTATGGTGTATCATCTTAACTGTGACAAGCAATAGAATAGAATTTGGGATGCATTAGGCTGAGGCCTATGTCATGTGATTTTTTCTTTTGTGGCAAACTGAATCAAACGCAGTAAAATCATTATATTCATATACTTTGTACCACGATAAAACACTTGTAAAAAAAAAAAAAAAAAAAAAAAAAAAGTGATAGAATAAAAAAAAATACATAAATAGTTACCTGAGGGACACAGCTTTCTAAATATGTATGTCACAAGAGTGTATTACTGTTATATTTGCAAATAAGGGCTTGCAAGTATTGCTAGCGTACAACAAGAAAACACAAATCACAATATAGAAAAAATGCACTTTTATTTCCAAATAATATATTGTTGCCATACATTGTACTAGGAACATCATTTAAAGTTTGTGATAGCCGGGACAAATGGGCAAATAAAATGTGTGGGTTTCATCTATAGTAGCATTGATTATTTTAAAATTATAGGGTGTGTATTTGGAGAAATGGTGTCTTTTTCAATTTTTCCCGTATTTCCCTATAAAATGCATACAAAATAAAGTAATTACTGAAAACCAGTATTGCCACCAAAAAGCCTAATTTGTGGTGAAAAAAACAAAATATAGATCATTTAGGTGTGATCAGTAGTGATAAAGTTATTGGTGAATGAATGGAAGGAGTGCTGACGGGAAAATTGCCTTTGTCCTGAAGGTGAAAACACCTGCGGGCTGAAGTGGTTAACGTCGCATGTAAAGAGCGCCAATAAGGTCGCACCATGTGTACGTCACAACACTTAACGCAGTGTTAAAGAACGCACAATAACGTCCAAGTTAACCTCCCTGGCGGTTAATTTTTTTTGCCAAATTGGCAAAAAAACTTTTTTTTTTTTAATTTTTTTTTTGTTTCATGTAAAGCTACCAGAGTGGTAGCTACATGAAACACCACTAGAGGGCGCATGTGTCCCTCTAGTGCGATCGTCGCCGGCATCTATAGCAAACAGGGGAACGCGTATAAAACGCGTTCCCCTGTTTGGCTTCTCCTGTCGCCATGGCGACGATCGGGATGACGTCATGGACGTCAGCCCACGTCCTGACGTCAGACACCTCCGATCCAGCCCATAGCGCTGCTCGGAACTCATTGGTCCGGGCAGCGCAGGGCTCTGGTGGGGGGGGGCCCTCTTTCGCCGCTGCGTGCGGCGGCGATCAAGCTGTGCGCGCGGCTAGCAAAGTGCTGGCTGCGCGCACAGCAATTTACAGCATAAAAATCGCCCCACCAGGGGCTGAGATCTCCCCCTGCGCGGCATAGCCCGAGCTCAGCTCGGGCTTACCGCCAGGGAGGTTAAAGTCTATATGGGTTGCGTTAGGGCTGCGTTGTGCAACCTTAACGTCGCACTGACACACAACGTCCTACTGTGAAAGAGGCCTAAATGTTATTTGAGCTATTCAAAATACCTTTTCAGTCAGTACTGCATCTCTGAATTTTCTAGGAAGTTTATTTTTCACTTCTTAGCAACTATTTCAACAGTGCAGGTTGTCCAAAAGTTCCTTACTTGCTCCTTTAAGTAAAGTAATTTTAGCAAGCAGACACACCCATCCATAATTTTAGAAATCCTTTTGAAATTGACATTTGGTTATTCAAATAAAAACTAGGTAATAATATATAGGAATCAATGCAGAGCACATAAAAAAAGGGGGGGGGGGATGTGGGAGGAAACCAAGAGCCAATATAGTGTAGTAAGTTTCTGACAAAAGGATTAAGTGGATATGAATCATAATCACATTTGTGAGCCACAGCAGACAGCTCAAAAAGTTGCTCTCTTCAGTAATGTACAAAACAATCAAGGTATTTATCCTCTGCACAAGGTGGTATGATTATGTGAAGTCATTCAGAGGTGCTAAAGTGAATTCAAATGATTAAAAAAAAATACATTAAAAAATAGGGGTGGGGAAAGGTACTTACCTCCTCCCAGAGAAAAAATTCAATGGTGAGGTTAAAGGAAACATCAGCCAAAATTTCCTTTCCCATGATATACTTACCGGGGGCTTCCTCCAGCCCCTTGAAGCAGACATGTCCCACGCATACTCTCCACTCGCAGCCCCCGGCCCGGGGTCCCCGCCGCTGCAGAGGCCAACCTCGAGGTCGCCCATACTGCACCTGGGGGAAGCGCCGCTGTCAATCCACTTTGTCCGCAGCGTACTGCACAGGAGCAGAACTACTGCGACTGTGTAGTACGCTGTGGACAACGTGGACTCGATTGACAGCAGTGCTCGCACCGATGCAGTAGAGGAGGTCCGCCTCTGTACATGGCGCAGGCCCCGGGCTGGCAGCTGCGAGCGGAGATGCATCGTGGGACATGGCTTCAAGGGGCTGGAGGAAGCTCCCAGTAAGTATGTCATAGGAAAGGAAATTTTGCTTGATGCTTCCTTTAAGAACTGCAATTGTATGGGTCCAAATGAACAAAAGTTCTTACAGATTGTAACCCGTTTCTCAGGACTAGGTTCCTACTTCTTCAGGCACATTAAGAGAGCAATTAACAGAACTGTAGCAGAGTCTAGCACCTCAGTGATTCATTTGGATCAATAAGATGGCAGTTCTTAACCACTTAAGGACTGCAGTCATAAAACCCCTTAAAGGGGAACTTCAGCCTAAACAAACATACTGTAATTAAGTTACATTAGTTATGTTAATTAGAATAGATAGGTAATATAATCTCTTACCCTCCCCGTTTTAAAAGAACAGGCAAATGTTTGTGATTCATGGGGGCTGCCATCTTTGTCATGGGGCAGCCATCTTTTTGGTTGAAAGGAGGTGACAGGGAGCAGGAGACACAGTTCCAACTGTCCTGTGTCCTGATCACCCCTCCTAGCTGCACGTACTAGGCTTCAAATGTCAAATTCAAAATGTTAAAAAAAAAATTGCACCAAAACAGCAGAAATCCCATCACGCTTTGCACAGCATTAGGGGAAAAATGCCCGGGCAGTTTTTTTCTGTGCAACTAAAAATGAGGCTTGTATAAGAGGATAAAAGTTCTGATGCTGTGAAACAGTTAAAGAAACACCAGGCCTTTCCAGTGCTGCGGAGTCAATTTTTAGTCTGGAGGTTCACTTTAAAGACCAGACCCTTTTTTTCCATTCAGACCACTGCAGCTTTCACGGTTTATTGCTCGCTCATACAACCTACCACCTAAATGAATTTTACCTCCTTTTCTTGTCACTAATAAAGCTTTCTTTTGGTGCTATTTGATTGCTGCTGCGATTTTTACTTTTTATTATATTCATCAAAAAAGACATGAATTTTGTCAAAAAAATGATTTTTTTAACTTTCTGTGCTGACATTTTTCAAATAAAGTAAAATTTTTGTATACATGCAGCACGAAAAATGTGGACAAACACGTTTTTCATTAAAAAAAACCCCATTCAGCCTATATTTATTGGTTTGGGTAAAAGTTATAGCGTTTACAAACTATGGTGCCAAAAGTGAATTTTCCTATTTTGAAGCATCTCTGACTTTTCTGACCACCTGTCATGACGTTATAAATACCCCCCAAATGACCCCATTTTGGAAAGAAGACATCCCAAAGTATTCACTGAGAGGCATGGTGAGTTCATAGAAGATTTTATTTTTTGTCACAAGTTAGCGGAAAATGACACTATGACAAAAAAAGAAAAAAAAAAGTTTCCATTTCTTCTAACTTGCGACAAAAAAAAAAAATGAAATCTGCCACGGACTCACTATGCTCCTCTCTGAATACCTTGAAGTGTCTACTTTCCAAAATGGGGTCATTTGTGGGGTGTGTTTACTGTCCTGGCATTTTGGGGGGTGCTAAATTGTAAGCACCCCTGTAAAGCCTAAAGGTGCTCATTGGACTTTGGGCCCCTTAGCGCAGTTAGGCTGCAAAAAAGTGCCACACATGGGTTTTTTTTTTACAAAGTGTCATTTTCCGCTAACTTGTGACAAAAAAAAAATCTTCTATGAACTCACCATACTCCTAACGGAATACTTTGGGGTGTCTTCTTTCCAAAATGGGGTCATTTGTGGGGTTCCTATACTGCCTTGGCATTTTAGGGGCCCTAAACCGTTAGGAGTAGTCTTGAAACCAAATGACGCAAAATGACCTGTGAAATCCTAAAGGTACTCATTGGACTATGGGCCCCTTAGCGCACTTAGGGTGCAAAAAAGTGCCACACATGTGGCATGTGGGTGGGAGAAATATCTCTGTAAATGACAATTGTTTGATTTTTTTTTTTTTTACACACAATTGTCCATTTACAGAGAGATTTCACCCACCCAGCATGGGTATGTGTAAAAATACACCCCAAAACACATTATACTACTTCTTCTGAGTACAGCGGTACCACATGTGTGGCACTTTTTTGCACCCTAAGTGCGCTAAGGGGCCCAAAGTCCAATGAGTACCTTTAGGATTTCACAGGTCATTTTGTGTCATTTGGTTTCAAGACTACTCCTCACGGTTTAGGGCCCCTAAAATGCCAAGGCAGTATAGGAACCCCACAAGTGACCCCATTTTAGAAAGAAGACACCCCAAGGTATTCTGTTAGGAGTATGTTGAGTTCATCGAAGATTTTTTTTTGTCACAAGTTAGCGGAAATTGACACTTTGTGAAAAAACAATAAAAATCAATTTCCGCTAATTTTTGTCAAAAAATAAAATCTTCTATGAACTCTTCATACACCTAACAGAATACCTTGGGGTGTCTTTTTTCTAAAAAGGGGTCCTTTGTGGAGTTCCTATACTGCCCTGGCATTGTACGGGCCCAAAACCGTGAGTAGTCTGGCAACCAAATGTCTCAAAATGACTGTTCAGGGGTATAAGCATCTGCAAATTTTGATGACAGGTGGTCTATGAGGGGGCGAATTTTGTGGAACCGGTCATAAGCAGGGTGGCCTTTTAGATGACAGGTTGTATTGGGCCTGATCTGATGGATAGGAGTGCTGGGGGGGGGGGGGGGCAGGAGGTGATTAATGGGTGTCTCAGTGGGTGGTTAGAGGGGAAAATAGATGCAATCAATGCACTGTGGAGATGATCGGAAGGGGGTCTGAGGGGGATCTGAGGATTTGGCCGAGTGATCAGGAGCCCACACGGGCAAATTAGGGCCTAATCTGATGGGTAGGTGTGCTAGGGGGTGACAGGAGGTGATTGATGGGTGTCTCAAGGTGTGATTAGTGGGGGGAATAGATGCAAGCAATGCACTGGTGAGGTGATCAGGGCTGGGGTCTGAGGGCGTTCTGAGGGTGTGGCCGGGTGATTGGGGACAGATAGGGGTCTAATCTGATGGGTAGCAGTGACAGGTGGTGACAGGGGGTGATTGATGGGAAATTAGTGGGTGTTTAGAGGAGAGAACAGATGTAAACAATACACTTGGGAGGTGATCTGACGGCGGGTCTGCAGGCGATCTGATAGTGTGGGTGGGTGATCAGATTGCCCACAAGGGGCAGGTTAGGGGCTGATTGATGGGTGGCAGTGACAGAAGGTGATTGATGGGTGGCAGTGACAGGGGGTGATTGACAGGTGATTGACAGGTGATCAGTGGGTTATTACAGGGAAGAACAGATGTAAATAATGCACTGGCGAATTGATAAGGGGGGGTTTGAGGGCAATCTGAGCATGTGGGCGGGTGATTGGGTGCCCGCAAGGGGCAGATTAGGGTCTAATCTGATGGGTAACAGTGACAGGTGGTGATAGGGGGTGATTGATGGGTAATTAGTGGGTGTTTAGAGGAGAGAACAGATGCAAACAGTGCACTTGAGAGGTGATCTGACGTCGGGTCTGCAGGCGATCTGATGGTGTGGGTGGGTGATCAGATTGCCCGCAAGGGGCAGGTGAGGGGCTGATTGATGGTTGGCAGTGACAGGGGCTGATTTATGGGTGGCAGTGACAGGGGGTGATTGATAGCTGATTGACAGGTGATCAGTGGGTTATTACAGGGAAGAACAGATGTAAATAATGCACAGGCGAATTGATAAGGGGGGGGGGGGGTCTGAGGGCAATCTGAGCGTGTGGGTGGGTGATTGGGTGCCCGCAAGGGGCAGATTAGGGTCTAATCTGATGGGTAACAGTGACAGGTGGTGATTGATGGGTAATTAGTGGGTGTTTAGAGGAGAGAACAGATGTAAACAGTGCACTTGAGGGGTGATCCGACGTCGGGTCTGCAGGCGATCTGATGGTGTGGGTGGGTGATCAGATTGCCCGCAAGGGGCAGGTTAGGGGCTGATTGATGGGTGGCAGTGACGGGGGTAATTGACAGGTGATTGACAGGTGATCAGGGGGGATAGATGCATACAGTACACAGGTGGGGGGGGGTCTGGGGGGTGGTCTGGGGAGAATCTGAGTGGTGGGGGGGTGATCAGGAGTCCCCAGGGGGCAGTTTAGGGACTAAAAAAAAATAGCGTTGACAGATAGTGACAGGGAGTGATTGATGGGTGATTAGGGGGGTGATTGGGTGCAAACAGTGGTCTGGGGGGTGGGCAGGGGGGGTCTAAGGGGTGCTGTGGGTGATCAGGGGGCAGGGGGGGGGAGATCAGTGTGTTTGGGTGCAGACTAGGGTGGCTGCAGCCTGCCCTGGTGGTCCCTCGGACACTGGGACCAACAGGGCAGGAGGCAGCCTGTATAATACACTTTGTATACATTACAAAGTGTATTGTACACTTTGTATGCGGTGATCATGGGGTTAACAACCCGCCGCCGCTTCCGAACGGCCGGCGGGTTGTCGTCGCGGGTTGGCGAAGCCTATTGCCGGTGGATGCGCGTGCATCCCAGCGCGCGATCCCCGGCAACACAGTGTCCCAGGACCCGACGCCAATCTGCATTAGGTGGTCCTGGGGCTGCCACTTTGCCGCCGCCAATGTGCAGTGGGTGGTCGGCAAGTGGTTAATCTCACCATTGAGTTTTTTTTCCCCAAAAGGAGGTAAGTTTACCGTTACCTCTTCTACTGTATTTTAATCCTTAGACCGCCAGTTACCCACAAGACCATTTTTTAAAGCAAAGATAATCAAGGTAAATATTGACCCCTAGTACCACTCTTTTGCTTATTCCTCATTTCTCACAAACTGATTATCAGAGTTAAATAAGTGTTTCCCCACAATGTAATTAACTATTGTGCTCCCAAATTAAAATTAGACACTGTGCACCAAAGTAGTGTAAACCCCCCAAAAGTATGCAGCCCACCACCAAAAAAACATTTAAGCAGTGTTCCCCTCAATGCACAATTATGCAGTGTGCTCCCTAAAACACAGTTAGACAGTGTACTTTCAAAACATAATTGCAGTAGGTAGTGTGCCACCCAAATCACTGGTATTCACTAGTGTGTGCAGTTTCCCTTTCTTCAACAGCAATCCACCATATGCAAGCCTGGACTATAATAAAATTATGAATGAGGAGAATAACTGTTGCCTTATGCCTGGCCACATACAACAGATTGTAAACCAGGACTATTTTGTTCCATGGAAAGATCCAGGACACCTCTACTAAGGGGCATGGGTCCCAAACCCTTAGCCACTCAATAAGAGTGAAGAAAGAGTAATATATACATACATCGTTACAAATCTAAACACAAGTACAGTACCTCATGTACTCTATGTACATGTAGGCATGGTATTCCTGTGGTCCTCTGCCACAAATTGCGGATACATAACAAACAGAAATCTAGCAGC
Source organism: Hyperolius riggenbachi (assembly GCF_040937935.1). Lineage (NCBI taxonomy): Eukaryota > Metazoa > Chordata > Amphibia > Anura > Hyperoliidae > Hyperolius > Hyperolius riggenbachi. The sequence goes on along the minus strand of NC_090647.1, from coordinate 267,321,944 downwards.
TATTGCTGATACATAATACTAGCAGCTTCATCCTTAAAGGAAAGGTTCAGGGAGGGTGGGTAAAAAATAAAAATCAATTTCCACTTACCTGGGGCTTCCTCCAGCCCGTGGCAGGCAGGAGGTGCCCTCGCCGCCGCTCCGCAGGCTCCCAGCGGTCTCCGGTGGCCGACCCGACCTGGCCAGGCCGGCTGCCAGGTCGGGCTCTTCTGCGCTCCAAGGCCCGGAACTTCTGCGTCCCACGCCGGCGCTCTGACGTCATCGGACGTCCTCCGGGCTCTACTGCGCATGCGCAGTAGTTCTGCGCCTGCGCAGTAGAGCCCGGAGGACGTCCGATGACGTCAGAGCGCCGGCATGGGACGCAGAAGTTCTGGGCCTTGAAGCGCAGAAGAGCCCGACCTGGCAGCCGGCCTGGCCAGGTCGGGTCGGCCACCGGAGACCACCGGGAGCCTGCGGAGCGGCGGCGAGGGCACCTCCTGCCTGCCACGGGCTGGAGGAAGCCCCAGGTAAGTGGAAATTGATTTTTATTTTTTACCCACCCTCCCTGAACCTTCCCTTTAAGCCAAGTCACTCTAGCCTGCTCACCCCTTTGTAATCCACAATCTGGTCAAAAGAAAAACAATCAAACAAATAAAACACTACTGCTTGGAAATTGCTTATATTATACATGTAGTACACAAATGTTTTTCGAGCCACACCTGAGGAAGAGCAAGTAGCTTAAAACATTTGGATGCTACATGTACAATAGACTCACTTAAAGGATTATTAGGAACACCTGTTCAATTTCTCATTAATACATTTATCTAATCAACCAATCACATGGCAGTTGCTTCAATGCATTTAGGGGTGTGGTCCTGGTGAAGACAATCTCCTGATCTCCAAACTAAATGTAAGAATGGCAAAGAAAGGTGATTTAAGTAATTTTGAGCGTGGCGTGGTTGTTGGTGCCAGACGGGCCAGTCTGAGTATTTCACAATGTGCTCAGTTACTGGGATTTTCACGCATAACCATTTCTAAGGTTTACAAAGAATGGTGTGAAAAGGGAAAAACAACAAGTATGTGGCAGTCCTGTGGGCGAAAATGCCTTGTTGATGCTAGAGGTCAGAGGACAATAGGCCGACTGATTCAAGCTGATAGAAGAGCAACGTTGACTGAAATAACAACCGAGGTATGGAGCAAAGCATTTGTGAAGCCTCAACACGCACAACCTTGAGGCGGATGGGCTACAACAGCAGAAGACCCCACCGGTTACCACTCATTTCCACTACAAATAGGAAAAAGAGGCTACAATTTGCACAAGCTTGCCAAATTTGGACAGTTGAACACTGGAAAAATGTTGCATGTCTGATTAGTCTCGATTGAGTCAGAATTTGGCGTAAACAGAATGAGAACATGGATCCATCATGCCTTGTTACCACTGTGCAGGCTGGTGGTGGTGATGTAATGGTGTGGGGTATTTTTTCTTGGCACACTTGAGGCCCCTTAGTGCCAATTGGGCATTGTTTAAATGCCACGGGCTACCTGAGCATTATTTCTGACCATGTCCATCCCTTCATGACCACCATGTACCCATCCTCTGATGGCTACTTCCAGCAGGATAATGCACCATGTCACAGAGCTCGAATCATTTCAAATTGGTTTCTTGAACAGGACAATGAGTTCACTGTACTAAAATGGCCCCCACAGTCACGAGATCTCAACCCAATAGAGCATTTTGGGATATGATGGAACGGGAGCTTTGTGCCCTGGATGTGCATCCCACAAATCTCCATCAACTGCAAGATGCTATCCTATCAATATGGGCCAACTTTTCTAAAGAATGCTTTCAGCACCTTGTTGAATCAATTCCACGTAGAATTAAGGCAGTTCTAAATGCGAAAGGGGGTCAAACACCATATGAGTATGGTGTTCCTAATAATCCTTTAGGCAAGCAAGCAAGAGTGCTGCCTTTGCTTGAGTTTGTTACTTGACAGGCACTTTTGAGTATCAACATGAAAAACTAATTTATTCATTTGATTTGAGCAATTTTACAGAAACAGTTCTTCACTTTCAACATTCACTTTCTGACAGTTCCATCAGCAACTTGAGTGTTCCCAGGTGTCAGTGCAACAGTTAATGTCAAATGAAGACGGTGTTATTAGCCAATCATTACTTAGCCATCCTTCTCCCTATATAAGATGCAGAGAGGCTGGGCTTGGATTATCCCGTGTGCAGTTTGTGAGAGGAAATTATGATGATTGTGTTACACAGAAGCCATTGCTTCAGAGTAAAGGCTGTTGAAGTTTAATCCAGCTTATTATTTGACAGAAAATAGAAAAAGCATTTTGTGAACAAGAGGACGATATTTTTCCTGCACTTCTCGCTGCTGCTGTTACAATGAAAGTACAGAGAGAGAAAGAGGTTGTGATTGTCTTGTGACGCTCATAGACACGTGCAGCTAGGTACAGCTTATGCAATCATTAGTAGAGTTCAGTTATATGTTTTTTCACTCTCAATTTAGATGTTCTCTTTAGTTATTTGTAGCTTTTTTTCTAATGCCTAGTACTAGCAATGTCATATTTTTGTACTTTTGGTTATAGTTTGTAGTCACAGTTACATAATGTAAACTTCATTGTATATATATCTCCCACTCACGTATTGCCATTTCCTCCAAGGTACTACTCTACCATGCCCTTTTGCCACTTTTTTTTTTTAATTTAAAAATTCTTTAAAGCTGAGGTTCTGTTGGCTTTTTTTCCTTTTTCCCTGCTACATCCTAATGCTATGAATAGATGTGTGTATGAACCTTCAAGGGCAGGTCCTAGACTTTTTGTTGCCAGAAGCAAACATAGTTTGCTTCAGGCAGAGAAAGTAAAGAACAGAAACAGTATGAGAGAAATGGAAACAAACAAGAGAAAGGGAAACAAGAGAAAGGTAAGAACAGAGACAATATGGTATGTTTTATATGCTGCCTGAAGAAATGCAGCTTCTACACGAACTACTCTGCAAAATATTGCCCCCTCCCCCAGCCTCAGTAAGAAAAGCGGTTAGTCTCTGCTTACCCCCCACCCCCAACACACACACACACACACACTTGGGGTGCCCATACATGGTACAATGTTTTCTTTTTTTGATTAGATTATTTCTTTTGATTATTCTGTTAGATCGTATATAAAGATTTTTCCAACATGTACGATCAGATTTTTATTGAAAAAAGCAGGATAATCGTTTGTTTTTCTTTATCTAAAAGCAACAAAATAAACGATTATTTTTTACTTTAATTCCATTCGATCATTTTGGTCGAATAAACGGGAAAATAGAATGTTTTTATTGTACCATGTATGGGCACGATTAGACAGACCTAGCAGCCAGTATCCTTAGAAATTCTGTTCCCCCAATACTCACTTCAGTGGAGTAAAAAATACTTACTCAAGTGCCAGGTCCTCTTCTCTTCTTCCTTGCAGCCTGTCAGCATGCAGAAGTTTCCCCACTGCAAGCTCCGCACATATGTCATGTGACATTGTTGCACAGTGACACTGGAGTAGGTACTTGTGCTCCGCTGCAAGCGGTACTATTTAGCTGGGGAGGAGAGAAAGGCGATAACCCTTGGCCCCTGGATTCCCATATAATGGCGGTGGCTGTGGGGTTATAGTTACACCAGCAGATTAAAAAGTTTTATTTCTGGGCTTTTGAACGGGTTCCCTTGGGGTGCTTCAATTTTCTCCCATAGCACAAAAAAACCCCAATGCTGGTAGGTTAATTAGCTTCCTCTTAAACTGGGCTGAGATGGTAGCATGGACACCAGATTGAGAACCCAACCGAGAGGCAGTTGCTCACAGGAGTTGTTCAATTTTCTCTGTAAATTGTTGCAGAAAGTGTCAGCAGCAATGCATAAAAATGTAAACTACTATTTGTTACTTATGTACTACTTGTATGTATTTTTAGTCTTATATTATTAATTGAACTGCAACCAGTCTGAAAATCTCCGGAAAGTATTTATACATGCAGAAGACACTTTCACTTCTGCATCACGTATCAACATGGTAAGTCAATACACCAATTCAATCAACTGTGAACTATTGGAAAAGAAAGACATAATTAAGATTCAAATTACACTTATCTGACTCTCTCTATTGATCTCTCAGAAATTTTAAAATTCACACACTACAATAGCTGAGATCATGACAATAAGATTTCTATCACTGAGTGTAAAATAGAGGGAAGAGTGCCCTATCCTAGTGACTTTGTGAGTAGCATTTATAGTGCAGTAAAACAGTAAGGGCCTATTACCACAGCATGTGTTTTGAATTGGTTCTCAGAGTACATGAAATTTGCCAATAATAAGAACATTTTAGCCATTTCAGCCCACGGTTGTTTCCACCTTTTGGACAAAAGGAATTTTCACATTTCAGCACTCCTCCCTTTCATTCACCAATAACCTTGTTACTACTTATTATAACAAAATGATCTGTACCTTGTTTTTTTTTTGTCACCAATTAGGCTTTCTTCGGGGGGTACTTTGTGCTAATAATTATTTTACTCGAATGCATGTTAAAGAGTAACTGTTAGCCCCCAAATTGAAATTTAAAACACTATTGCAATGTTTTATTTATTATATAAGTGAGCCAAAAAGCCAATGTACAAGTTAAAAATCAATCTAATTTTGTTACTATGTAACCTTTTCCCCCAGCTCCGGACGCAAGCCGCATATCAGATACTGTAGCATGCAGAGCATGCCTATGTCTGGCCGACCCCCCTCTCCCCCCCCAGGACCAGGTGCCAATATATTCTCCCCACCGCAGCTGACCGCTCTGACACGGAGAGAGAGCGGCAGCACTTCCAGAGCAGCACCGCAGAGCAGCCGCGTCACATGTGAGAGAATCACATGTGAGAGAGATGCACGGCGCTGGGGAGAATATATTGGCACCTGGTCCTGGGGGGGAGAGGGGGGTCGGCCAGACATAGGCATGCTCTGCATGCTACAGTATCTGATATGCGGCTTGCGTCCGGAGCTCAGGGAAAAGGTTACATAGTAACAAAATTAGATTGATTTTTAACTTGTACATTGGCTTTTTGGCTCACTTATATAATAAATAAAACATTGCAATAGTGTTTTAAATTTCAATTTGGGGGCTAACAGTTACTCTTTAATGGTAATAAGAAAAAAAGGTAAAAAAAATGTATTATTTCTCAGTTTTTAACCACTATAGTTTTAAAATAAAATATGCTACAGTGGATAAAACCCATACATTGTATTTGCCCATTTGCCCCAGTTATTGCAATGTTGAAATTATATCCCTAGTACAATGTATGGCAACAATATTTTATTTGGAAATAAAGGTGCATTTTTTTCAGTTTTACGTCCATCACATATTACAAGCCAATAATTAAAAAAATAACAGTAATATACCCTCTTGACATACATATTAAAAATTTCAGTCCCTAATGGGTGTAATTTTACTCTTTGGCCACAAGATGTCTTTGCACATTATTTCCTATTAGTGTACTATAAGCAGCTAACTGGAAGTAATGAATGGACGGGTTTATTTCCCAGTTACAAATGATCGCGGTATCTCATTGATGCCGGCGATCCTTTAAACGGGGACTTAGATTAATAAATAGGAACTTAGTTTGTTGCCATGCATGAGTTATCTCCACAGTCGGCTTTACTCATCCTGCTTCTCAGATGCAAAGCAGTGCAGATAGTGCTTTGATATTTACCCGATCTGTATGCTGCATCATCAGGTCTTCTCCTCCTCGTCCGGGAACCACGCTGTTCAGATTCAGATAAATATCAAAGTGTGTGTGTGTGTGTGTGTGTGTGGGGGGGGGGGGGGGGGTGGAGAGATTTGGTTGGGATGTAGGAGGGTGGCTAAAGATATGACTGGCCACTATGTACATGAGGGAAAGGGTAAGTAAAGAGATGGCTGTGACTGGTCACTACCTGCGGGGCGGGGAAGGTTAAGTGGGGCTAGGAGAACCTGGGTAAAGAGATGACTGGCTACTACATGCAGGGGTCTATCTGCAGGAGGATCTATTATAATTTTGCTGTGCCCAGCAAATATATGTCTGAGTTGCTCTTGTTCCTCGTAAATTGGCCTGGAGCTGAAGCAGGCCACAAATTAAATTGGTGGTTAAATACATTAAAACATTGTGACGGGACCCCCATCTCCAATTCTGTTATTCTTCTCAGTACTATTGTCTCTCCCCAGTCCTAACCCAAATACTTCCTTTCCAGCAGAGAATTGCGGGATGGCTGACCTGCTATAAGGAATAGATAGATGTGTGATATGTTATATAAAATGGAGTGATAGACTCCAGAGTTTAGCTTCAGCTAAACTCTAGATCCCCCCTCCCAAATAGCAGCAGAGTAAACTTAACCCGTATCCACACAATGTTCCCAAATAATAACCAGCTACATGCCTGCAGCACATGCTAAAAGATTAAGGGGAAAAAATATCACTTATGCATGGACCGAGATATAAAGCAAGCACTTTTTTCCTGCACACAAGTTACTGCTCACCATTTTTCAGTCTTTAGTACAAACTCCAGAACTTACACATTGAAAGACCCCGCAGCATGACACACCTTTGCTCCAATGCTGATACTTTATATCTGTATAATATATGCACACATATGCCAAAACTTAGACAAAAAAACAGATTAACCTATCAAGGCTAGCTGCACAGAATGTGCCTCTATATATCTCTCCTCACACACCTAGGAGCAATTGTATAAACATTTGGCATATTGAGAAGCCTCTACTGAAACCTTGTATAGATAAAACAGGAGCCGGAAGCTTAAAACTTTATATTGCTTTTGTAATGAAAATGTGTTTTATACAAAATATGGTTTATTAAATGCTTGTTTACAGATCCATTGGATAAGGGATTGAAATTACCCATAAACAGAAAATAAAATAACTATTACAATCTATAAATCTGTCTGTAGATTATGGCTTCCTCAAGCAGATTCATGCATATTTCCAGCATAAAGAAGGCAATATATCTTGTACTGTTAAACTGTTACATGATAAAAATGCACTTTTACTATCAGTGCTACAAAATATAAAACCTACAAAATAAATACAGAGAGCTTTTGCAAAGGCAATGGATGGAGTACATAAATTAAGCCAGTCTTGTATTTTGCATACTTATTCTGTTTCTGTGTCTTCACTGACAGTTGGCCAAATGTATACTGCTGTCACCAACTCACCACTTCTGACCCATGGTTTCCGTACAGCAGGCCCCCTTTGACATACTGTATATTCATGTAAAAATATTACCAGAGTCCAGTAAGTCGTCATGGGACAGCTATTTTCCATGGTTGATTTGATACATAGCATGATAGCCATAAAATGTATGCCAAGCAACGTACAGCTCACTGCTTTTTACAGGCATGTCGTAATGAGAAAAAATCTTTTCTGTCATAGCATACACATGGATCAAGTATCCTTCCGATTTCCTTTCAGAACAAATGGACAATGCATACATATTCCATATTTTGATTCCATAACTTGAATTTGACAAGAAGTTTGAATGCTATACTTATTATTTCCAAGTACTGTTAAACTGCAAAATGTGATGTTAATGTGAACATTTTTATTTTACACCTTATGCCACAAGGGAATTTCATAACTAAGGATGCAGTATTTAAAATCAACTGCTCATCTGCTCATAACTTTTTAACTGCTTGATGCGATATGATCCAATAAACTCTGGTATCTCAGTGCTGAGCGTGCAGGAGATTACTGCATAATGCGTGTGGTACCAGTGGCTGTGAAGCATACTCTTCATTGACTGTATGCGACTCTTACCCTCCGTTGTATTCTGTCCCTGTTTTTACAGGGAATGCAAAGCAGCTCCCCCCCACTGTGAACTTAGCCTTAATGCACAAGTTCTACTGCTTTTATGGGGACAGCTAGGGCTTTATTTCAGTAAGGAACACACACAAAATGTGTTTTTTTTTATAAAAATAAAGCAAAAAAATGTTTCTTAAAATTTGCCTACAAAATATTGTCAACAGCATCATATATTGCCGGGATACAAGTTTAGACATATGAAACTAGGAAAGCTCAAGAAGCTTTCATAAAATCTGGGGAAAATAGTTGCAGTCTTAGGCCTCTTGCACACTGCAAGCGATTCCGATTCAGATTCCGCTTTTTAATCAGTTTGCAAATCAGAATCTGAATCGGATGTAAAGTTTGCTCCTTGCACACTGCAAATCGGAATCTGAATCGGATGTAAAAACTGATTAAAAAGCGGAATCTGAATCGGAATCGCGCGCAGTGTGCAAGAGGCCTTACTTGGTTAGCTCTGTAAGTGGCCACACATCATACAATTTTTTTTAAATGTATTTTCAATATAAGACTTTCAATCAATTTTTGTGATTGATTGTAACATTTAAAAAATCTGAGCAATGTACCACGTGTGTTCATAGTTTCAGAATTATTAAAAAAAAATGGATTGAAAACTCAAAAAATACTTCTTGGGTCTATACTTTAATACATTGACAATCTTCCCCATACTACTGTATTTAATTTTTATAAAAATTCTATCATGTGTGGCCACCTTTAGTGTTTGATATTCACTGATTAGCACTGAAAAGGTTTACAACTTGATTTACTTATGATGCATTTTAACTATCCCACATCTCTTTTTATGCATCTCTCTATGTGATATTATTAGTGAAAAGAGCATACATAACACAGTGGACATCGTTTTGGATTAAAACGGTTTTATCTTTGCTTTGTTATTTATGTCATGTGTCTCTAAAATTCAATAAAAATATTGTAAAACAATAATAATATAACAGTCCATGTAATCCTATGGGCTTGTTCACTTTTAATGCAAGATTCCGTGTGCAAATAAATAAATTAAAAAAGCAGCCTATTGCATAGTCTTGGACACGGCATGCATGTGATCTATTTTGTACAATAGCGAACATGGAAAAAAGCATGTTTTCCTGCATATGAACACACATGTTGTCTGCACAAATGCATACAGAAGTACGTGCATGATTTCTGTGCATGCAAGTGTGAACTAGGCCCAAGGGGTTAAAGTATCTCCAGTCACAGGTATGATACTGTATAGTATTCAGTATGGCCAGGCTGACATCTAATACTACATCTGACAGCTTTAATTAGATGCTGCAACTGTTATCGGAAAAACGCCACAGAAATCTCAGATTACATGATCTGTAACTGCAAACCATTATGGTGAATAACAAGGACAGAAAATCCCTCCTACATGTTCCCTCAGATTTACCTTGGGCTGAGATTAGTTTGAGTTGGCTTCTCCACACCAGGCATGGAACACCCAAATAGTGAACAGTGTGGTAAGTGAGATAGTGAGATCATCAAAATAATTTTTTGAAAAAGGTAGAGGAGGCCTCGTGACTAGCATTCTGGGGTTTGCAAAGGGTACTCAGACATAAGTATTATTACATTACCTGCAGAGACAGTCTTTCTAACTTGTGTAGGTGATGGGGGGGGGGGGGTATTGAAAATAAATACAGTAATTTTCACAAGCTAGGAATTTCATTTTAGAATTGTAATATCTTTGCCATTCAATAATTACAGGTTCTAAACTTTGTGCCTAAAAAGGATAATAATAATTGTGGGTTCTTCTCGAGACTCCAATCACACAATACACTCCTGTTTGGAGGTTCAAAAAATCTTCTTCACGCTTATTGAATGCTGCAAAGCAAAGATGTTAATTAAGCAACACTGTACTAGAAAACAAAGATTACTTACAGGAAGTTGCTTTTCTAGACAGATACTAAAATTTTTGGTTTGGTTGGGCTTCAGTTTTTTTAGAGGGATTCTTGTTTCACCGATAAATTCATTGTGCCGGAATTTATCCTCATCACACACTGAAACTCTAGATGCAAGGGAGACACAAAAGAGAGAACAATGGCATTATTAATTGCATTTCAATTCTCATGTTCCAAATAAGTATTTATTACATTTTGGATCAAAAAGTTCACTTTATTGTAAATAAAAGCAAGTTAAGACCCTCTCCGGCTTAAGCACGTCCCACCCTTATGGTACTCAATATACCAGTACCATAAGGGTGGGAAGTGCTTTACCCGTAGAGGGTCCTAACTGGCATAGGACCCTCCAGATGTAAGTGGAACTTGCTTAGCACTGGCTGTTGCTTTTATTCACAATAAAGTGAACTTTTTGATCCAATCCACTGAGAGTATGCCTCTTTAACTTCCTTGTGCATTGAGCCTGCATTCACAGATCTGGCAGCCATCAAGAGGGATCTCTGGAGATAGAGTGCATCTGTTATGTGTCTTAAAGTCTCATCACCAAGCGCTGTGGCATCATCTGTGTATAGATTACCCACGTGCTTGTTCCACGTGTGCAATTCAGACGCTAGTGCAGCCAAAGAGTTCAGCAGGACTGCCAGGCACTCTAAATGCCTCTAAATTCAGGTATTCTTTAAAGCTGCCTCATGACTGCATTTGTAACCATGGACGTGTCAAACACGCATTTGCAGCTATACACACACAAACCTGTCAAGGTCAGTCCATTTGTTCTGGTGGTTTCTTCAGTGCTGCACTTTGTGGCGAATGAGAGAATGTTTATGAATCTACTCACTCTGAGCCTTTAACCTTCATTAGAAGACACCCTAACACCTGCTGCTTTGTGTGTGGGAGTGCCAGCCTGAGCCACTATGAACTTGTGGTGAATACTGCCCATTAGAAAATACACTGTGACTATATATGACAAGACTGTTAATTGAACTGAGTGAAATGTGAATAACAACTAAGTAATGCCCGTGAAAAACTCAGTGGTTTTGCAAAGTGCTATGACTTATATGGAAGGATGATGAATGAGAACACCTCCAGCTCCTATTATGACTGTCAACAGCTTTAAACCACACAGAGAGGAGCATCCTGCTTCAAAAGCTCTACAATGCTTCTACTGATGGTGTCTAATTAACTCTTCTCACTGGCTGTAAACAAGGTAGAGCAGGCATTGGGAGGTATGTTACAGCTTGTATGACAGCATCCAGCAGCCTGCTAAACATCACCAAAAATGTGCTAAAAATGTTATAAACCTCTGCGCTGTACGAACTGTCACATATGTAGAGGAGTCAAACACTTGGTCCACTGATGTCTGTTCATTGCTCTCAGTATTGCCCTTTAAGATCTTTTACTACCCCAGCATTACACTTGCTTGTTCCATTTACAATTACAATAGACTCATGCAGAGAGGAATTTTTAATCATTGGGCTGGGTGAGCTGCTGCTTTACAATGAACAAAAACAATGTGCTTCACTTTTCGTCTGTGAATGTGTCTGTACTATATTTCCAGCCAAGCACAGGTAACACAGTAATTGCAGTTATCTGTGGCTGTTTACATGTGTGTGCGTGGATGCTTTGTGTTCACGTATTCCTTGAGGATCATTTACCCTGATCATCTCAAAACATGTTCCTGGTGCATTGCCAATCAGCAAGCCAGTGCTGTCCTTCACACTGATTTTGTTCATTATGCCCAGGAGTGTTCTGCCTTCTATAACATCTCAGAATACCTGTATTTAATGTGATTTTATCACTGAATGTAAAGTTTAATAAGGTTATAGGTTATGTATACTAGCAAGTAACTGGATTATTTATAAAGAAGTGGTGATCTGATAATAGATGACTGCTTCTCTGTGCTCCATTTTTGAAAATCTGTTCACTGCTTTTAAAATGCATTATCCTCCAGTCAATCCGCCAGATTGATCCTTTACCACAGTTCTGTAGGAATTGGAAACAAGATCTAAACCACATGCCAAACTTAGATTGGGAAGCAGTATTCCAGGAAGTTTGGACCCCCAGCTATACTTCTTTGCAACTTGCAAATTATAAACTTATAGCAAGATTGTACTTCACACCTTCAAAGATGGCTAAATTTAAAGGAGGGAATGGGAAATGTTGAAGATGTTTTACTGAGTTTGGCTCATATATGCATATGTGGTTGTCTTGTCCGGTCATACAGAACTTTTGGAGAGAGGTAGAAAATGTAATTAAACTATCTTCCCCTTTTACTCCCAGTAATGATTTGCTGACTTTTCTGGCCCCTGATATCATCAGAAACGCAAATAAATTAGCAACTCCAGCAGCAATTGTGGTCAGAAAGCTCATAGCAAAATTCTGGAAAGACTCAAAAGAACCCAATATAGAAGAGTGGATATGGATCATGTCTGACTTTTTGATAAGTGGTGATGGCAGTGTGGAAGATGTGTGCACAAACAGACAAATGGAGGAATGGAGAATCAAATGGGAACAGATAAGTAGCCTACTGTGAAAAGAACTGTTAAATAGATGAGGGAGAAGGAAAAGGGAATGCATGAGTAAGAGGATGGAAGGATGGATAGATAGATGTTCAGATGGTGTATCCAGGGGCGTAGCAATAGGGGGTGCAGAGGTAGCAACCGCATTGGGGCCCTTGGGCCAGAGGGGCCCCATTGGGCTCTCCTTCAAGCACAATATTATTTCTGTATTGGTCCTGTGCTGGTAATAATCACTTCTATAGATGCTCTAAATACTTGTAATCATTAACACACTGTTCCCCATTCCCTTCTTGCACCTCCAACACTGTGGTTGTCCTTGGCAGGTTTTGGTACGCCGTATCAATTGTTATGTATAGAGTGCTTGGGGGGCCCCATGTAAAACTTGCACCGGGGCCCACAGCTCCTTAGCTACGCCACTGGGTGTATCCTTTGAAGTGCAGAAGGCAAATGTATGAATGTGATGGAAGGAGGAATGAGTGTCAGTTGCTTGATAAGCTGTGGCTAGATAGGTGACCTGCTTATGCTTTGGGGCCTGTCTGCCCTGCCGGTGCTCTCCCGTGGCTCACGATTCTGGGGCTATGGGTGGCGCCCGCCACTGGAGTGCGCGCTGGGGTACTAAGGTCTCTTGTCCGCGTCCTAAGTGGTGCCACGCTGGCCGGTGCTCCAGGGGTCGGGAGGACTTGGGGGCTCTCACGGTATGGGCACACCCTTAAATAGGTCGGTAGCTAAAAAGAGTAATTAATTAATAATTCAACAATAAGGTGGGTAGGTGGAATACTTATTGTAATTAGTTGGTTTGCTACATCGGTAATGGGGTTGTGTATATACATATATTTGTGTGATTTATTATAAGAAAAATACTGAATTAAACTATCATGCAGACCTGAGACCCACATATGATGGCTTCAGTGATGTCACATGGTCACAGCTGGGTCACGTATCAGCTGAGTTAGAAAAAAAAATGCATTATCTATAAAACAAACAGGCATTGTATGGTAGGAACCAATAATTTGATTGTCATACCATAATCAACCCAAAGTGGTGAGGATCCACCATGTGGCCTGAAGAAGTGTCTGTCGACATGAAAAATCAATGTTATTGCCTACTCTAATGTTTATTGGTTCATACCACACTATATGATTGCATGTGGATGCTTCTACAGATTAAATAAATTTTGAACATTTTTCTGCACCTTTTTGGATCATTAACCCTCCTGGCGGTATGAAACATTCCGCCAGGAGGCAGCACAGCAGTTTTTTTTTGGTTTTTTTTAAATCATGTAGCGAGCTCATTGCCCCGCCCGCTTCGATCGCCTTCGGCGATCTCTGATCAGGAAGTCCCGTTCAAAGAACGGGATTTCCTGGAGGGCTTCCCCCGTCGCCATGGCGACGGGGCGGGATGACGTCACCGACATCAGCAACGTCATTGGGAGTCCCGATCCACCCCTCGGCACTGATTGGCCAGGCAGCGCACGGGGTTTGGGGGGGGGGCCCGCGCGCCGCAACGCATAGCGGCGATCGGGAGCGGGGCGGCGGCGATCAGTGTGCTGGCGCAGCTAGCAAAGTGCTAGCTGTGTCCAGCAAAAAAAAATTATGTAAATCGGCCCAGCAGGGCCTGAGCGGCACCCTCCGGCGGCTTACCCCGTGTCACACACGGGGTTACCACAACGGAGGTTAAAAGAAAAACTTCATTGCTATTTTTGGTTCTCCGATCATTTATTTTACCTTCAGATGTCCTTGTTTTACAATACGATCCACCATGTGATCCATTGCAACCATTTAAAGTTATGATCGGCACAAAACAGTGAACAGAATATTAATGAACACCCCCCCTAAAAAACCCACATCATTCTCCAATGTAGTTTATGGTATTTTCCACTTTCAATATGGTAAGCAATATTTGTCCATCTATGAGTTATCAATTAGCCTGACCTCTATACGCCAGTAAACGACAATGCCACAAATAAACAGAATTAGTGACAGTTGCTGAAAACTGGCAATTGAACATAAGAGTGGCAATCAACACTTTAATATAATGAATTGAAAACATGGTTTTATAGCAGCAGAAATAATGTTATTTTTTCTGCTAAAATGCAGTTTTTTTCTGGTTAAATTTTGAAAAGGCTGTTTTTTTCTGGTTAAATCTCAAAAAGGCTTTTTTTATATTTTTCTAAATCGAGATCAGGTAATTGATCAATATATTCTTGGTATTGATCATTTACCCGTTCTACCACCTCACACCAATAGATGTCATAGAAAACAACAATGTGTAAAACTCCAATAACGTATGGCTCTACTCCCCAAGAACAGTTCAACACTTAATGTGGGGGTTTCATATCAAAAGTTGCTAAATATTACATTTCAGTATGACATGGCTTAGTACACTGTGTTGTGACTAAACGGTGTCATATTGTAATCTTTTTAAACATTAAATATCACCGTTTTTTGGACATTCAATAAACGTAAATTTTATGTAGCCACTTGGATTGTGTGTCTCCAAAAAAGAACCTTCATTTGGTGTGTCATGTGTTTAATTTTAGATAAGAAACAAGATTTTGTATAGTATCGATTGTGTTGTTACCACTGCTAGCTTTCCACTGAGGCCCCCCCTCACCCCGGTAGAATGAATCAGAATCTAGGTCGAGAAACCAAGAAATGAACTGACCTCGAGTAGACGTCGGAGGAGGTAATTACACTGTCGCTACTCTGTGTACATGTGTGTGTGTGTGTGTGTGTTAGTGGGACATCCAGGGCAGATACAGGGGTCGGGGCAGGGCTGCCACCTCCTGGAAGATGATAAGAGTGGGGGAGTATAGCTGGCGGGGGGGGGGGGGGGGCATAGCTGGCATGCACAGACTAGCACCCAGCATTAACTGCCATTGATGCAACACAGCTCCCAATACACCCTACATTGGGGCACCACAGATCCCAGCATGTCATTATTAAGGCACTACAACCTCTGGCATACCCCTATAAAGCTGTGAGGCCTTTATGGGGCATGCTGAGAGCTGTAGTGAATTGGTCTATGGGGACATGCTGGGAGATGTGATTCCTCTATGGGGGCATGCTGGGAACAAGTCCCAGCATCACTGCCATCCAGCATCACGACCAGCCAGCATCAAGGCCAACCAGCCTGCAACACAGGCTGGCCAGCCAGCAACACGGTCAGCCAGCCAGCATCACGGTCAGCCAGCCAGCATCACGGTCAGCCAGCCAGCCAGCCAGCATCACTGTCAGCCAGCATCACTGTCAGCCAGCCAGCATCACTGTCAGCCAGCCAGCATCACTGTCAGCCAGCCAGCATCACTGTCAGCCAGCCAGCATCACTGTCAGCCAGCCAGCATCACTGTCAGCCAGCCAGCATCACTGTCAGCCAACCAGCATCACTGTCAGCCAACCAGCATCACTGTCAGCCAGACAGCCAGCATCGCTGTCAGCCAGCCAGCATCACTGTCAGCCAGCCAGCATCACTGTCAGCCAGCCAGCATCACTGTCAGCCAGCCAGCATCACTGTCAGCCAGCCAGCATCACTGTCAGCCAGCCAGCATCACTGTTAGCCAGCCAACATCACTGTCAGCCAGCCAGCATCACAATCAGCCAACCAGCATCATGGACAGCCAACCAGCATCATGGACAGCCAGCCAGAATCATGACCAGCCAGACAGCATGATGGCCAGCCAGCATCATGGTCAGCCAGCCAACTCAGCACACATCACTGCTGGTCCAGCCTGCATTGCATCACCACCAGGCTAGCTGAGTACAGCACCCTGGCCAACACAGAAGCCAGATGAGGGGATTCTGTGCCTATTATTGGGAAATGCTGCCTATTTATGATAGCACTGTGCCTAATTATGCCGCACTGTGATTGTTGCTATAGGTGGTGCATTATGATGTGGAAATCCGCGTTACAAAGCAGATGTTATGCCATACCACAACACACCATTGTAATCGTAGCTTAGGTTACACTGCTGCTATGCGTGCCACAGCTCGGTGTCCTGATCTCTCAGGACCCTAGCAATGCCCCTGTTTCTATCAGATAGAATCTGGCATCTAATCAGTAGAAAAACATTGTTTAGTGTATGCCTTCCTATTAAGTAGGGTTTCACAACCAGGGTTCTGTGAGAAGCTTAGTCATTGTTGACTCTTCCACAGTGTTAAATAATCCCTCTTCAAATGTCTAAGGGACAAAATAATCTTGCTTCTCAGTATTGGTTAGAGTGGAATATTGATGCATACTGGGCCGATAAGATGTGGTGCAGTATGCAACTGAGAGTATAACAGCATAGATGAGTAGGCTGGAGCTTGCAGGAGATGAGAGAACTTGTTAAAGAGTATACTTTCATAATGGGCGGCATGGGGGCTACACTTGCATACAGGGGAAATTATAGCTGCACCTTTTATAATGGGTCAGTCATAGTTTTGTTTGTTGATTGGGGGGTAGCGATGGCTGCACTTGTTATTTGGGGGTAATGATTGCTGCACTTGGTAATGGTTGCTGTACAGTGGGCTTATCTGTTTGCTAAATAAACAGATTTTGAGGAAAAAATTTAATTTGAAAAGCTTTGACAATTCTTGAAATACAGTACATATGCACACAAAGTAAACATCAGATCCGTTGAGTCTGTAGGAGTAACATATGCTTTTCTAGTGACAGTCCTGATGCTTATCATTTGTCAAGTGATAGCTAATGGTTTCTTTCTGCTTTAGTGACCGAGGTTTCCGCAGTCCAATTTAGCTGCCTGTAATAGATAGTTACAAAGAGGAACATCTGCGAGATGGGACCTCCAGCAGGTTTTACATGGATGCAATGCTATTGTGCTGAACATCAAAGATGGGAATGCAATATATATATATAGATAGATAGATAGATAGATAGATAGATAGATAGATAGAGAGAGAGAGAGATTGCCATATGTATTCTCTTTTAAATAATGGTACCTTTCATGTTATAGAGGTGTATCATATAATAGCTTCCAAAGGGGGTTTTCTGCCATGCCATAATGGCATGAAATGTGAAGAAAAGAAAGAAGGGTGCAAATGTTTTAAATGACAACCTCTTTAGGCAATACGTGTCAACCACTAACTAATCCTCTATTGTCAGTATTGGTGAGTGAAGGAAGATTATAGTTTAAGGAAGATTATATAGTGAAGGAAGATTATAGTTTATTCAGTTCTGGATCTCCATTGGAGTGTTTCCCCTAAATTTCTGTCCCTGTTAACAGCAGCAGCAGAAGTGGAGGAATCTCTCCAACAGGCACACAGGTGAAAATAACATCCTCGCATAGATTCTTGCCTATCATTTCTCTGACAAACATCTCCTCATGTAAATGACTTCTCCACTTCCTGCAGAGGGTAACACAACATGAATCTCCATAATGGGTGAAAAATAATGATACAATCAAAAGCCTTTCTTAAATTGAAGTAAAACTCTGACATAAAATTCAATAAAAATGAATTTTCCTACTTTGTATTACCCATACATAATATTGTCTATTTACACATTCCCAAAGTGCAGTTTATCTGCTCTGAAAGCTGCCATTGCATTTTTTCATAGCTGCTTTAATTATATATTAAAATAGTGAGCTTTTCTGAACTATGTGCATACTTGAAGCAGAGAGAGCTCATTTTCAGCACAGCTAAGCAACATAGGATGGTAAACAAAAGATAATGTTATTACCTATACGGATGCGGCTCAGAAGCTAAAGGGGATTTCCATTGCAGAAGAAAGTGTTGTGTTTAAATGTTTGAATGCTGTTCTGCTAAAAAAAATGTGGTATATGGATCCTGCTCATGAGCAATAAGATAACTGAGTTGGATCTGGCTTCCTGCCAACCCAGCAAGTTGAAAACCACATTGAAATCAATAAAGAATCTGAGTTCTCAACAACAAAATGACATCAACAGAGCTGCACTGCCCATGCCAGCCAGGCCTCAGTGCAGAGAATACAATCTGGTAGCCAAACACTCACTCCATAAAAAAGACAACCTCTACTGTAGGGTTAGGAATTTATAAAACTAGAGGCAACTATCATCTATATTGAAAGAGTAAAGAGAACAAACTGCATATAAGGATTTCCCACTGCAAAATTGCTGATCAAACAAGAAAAAATGTACACATTTTTCCTGCGCACTAGTTATGTGATTTTCGTTGCACTTGCAAAGTCTATTTCGACTGCAATGAATGAAATGGAAGTGCAATAACCGTAAAAATGCAGCATGACGTGCAACTTGGGATCCGCAGAAAGAATAATTGACTGCAGTTTACTTTCCCTGCAGGACCTCTACACTGGCAGGTGCAAACCGAGAGCGATCCAAGATTACCTAACCCCTCTCACCCTGCCCACTCCATCTTACAACATCTGCCTTCAGATTCTGGTAAGATACGGATAAGTTGTAACAAAACAGGTACAGGAACAGCTTCTTCCCTCAAACAAACAGTTTCCCTGCATGACACAGAACCATGGTAATTAAGAAACTGCCAGCACTTGGAAATATCATACCTGCCAACATTTGGAGCCAGAAAAGAGGGACACGTGGCCACACCATTTCCACACCATAAGCCACCCCCTAATTTTTCATACATGCTCCCCTCCCTCCCCATAGAGTGATTCCTGGTATCTAGTGAACCCCCTTTCTCGTATAGTAAACCCTGGTGTCCAGTGTGCCTCCCTCCCCCATATATTGAATCCTGGTGTCTAGTGTGCCCCACTATCTCCAATATAGTGAATCCTTGTGTCTAGTGTTCCCTTCTTCCCCTCCCAATATAATTAACCCTTGTCTTGCATCAAGAGAGACTGACCCATACAGCTCAGTTGTCACTAACATTATCTATGCAGACTACAGAGTGAATGTGCAGCAGAAGCTGTGCTCATCTCACCTTATCCAGCCCGGCTTCAATGATGTGTGACCTCCTGTCACCTTCTCCTTAAGCCTGAGTAATGCAGAGCCCTCTGTTCAGTGTGTGACTTGAAGCTAAAGATTAGGAGCTCTGCAGTTATTGCCACCCAGCAAAAAGTGTTTGGCATATCAAGGGCACACCTTGTGAGTAAGTTGGTGAAAAAAAAATTTCCTGATTGCATGGGACACTGTGCAAACACTACACACAGGATTCCTCCCTTTCATCCACTATGCAGATTTCGTGAGTGTATGCCACCCCCAGACACCAATGCCTAGATTGTCCACCAGGAGTTCCATTCCACATGTGGATGGGTGAGATCGCTGCTGGTCCCATGCACCTACTGTGACGCAGTGTTGCTGACACATTCATGCCCCATCGTGACAGGAGGCAGTGCTGGAGGTTCTGTGGAGGGTATTTATCATTACCACCACTGTCCATGGCATTTATGACGTTTGCAGGACTCTGTTCAACTCTTTGGTTTCTATGACTTTTTGTGGTTCCACCCTTCAGCTCCATACTCATACTAATGCTAATACTAATGCTGGAGACTCTGGCTTTAAGCTTGTGCCTAGGTGGGCACAGCAGAGCAGGAATATACTAGGAACTGGAGCTTGAACTACCTGTTTTTGGTAGACGACCACACTATCCATCAACTGTGCATATTAGTATTTCTCCGATGCCTTTTAGATCGGCCAGTTATGTTTAGGTGGTGTGTTGTATGCTTCAAGTTGGCCATCCCATGTGGTTTTAATTTAATATACATTCCATTTTGTATTTATGTGCTGTTTTCAAGGTTTTTGAGCAAACAAATGTTTTGCTATTCAAAGAACCTATTGTTGGTTATGGTTTGACACAGACGACCCACTTATGTTTTCCCTTCCCTATCAAATCGATAGTTTCATTTTGTTTATTTTATTTGTAGGTTTCCCCGTTAAAACACTGTCTAACTAGAGGTCTTACATTAGTGTTCTAGTATAAGTTTAGCAAAGAAAACTAATTACAGCAAATGTGTTTTGAAAACAAGAGTAAAACTCTGTTGTCTGAAGTACTGTAAAGGAATATTACATATCATGTCAACATTATGATATATACATTCGCTGTTAATCTTATTAAATAACAGAGTTGTTGTGTAGGTGCCAAAATCATGTGCTTACCATTGCCATATGGCTTTAATTGTCAGTGGTAGGCCTGATGTCACTGTTTTGCATTGACGGATGAATAAAAAGAGGAAGAGATGGACAAGTACCCTTTCTGAGAGTGACTGAAATCAATACTGAGATCAAAGAATTGAATTTCCTACAAGAGTTCCTGTCTTTATCCAAGTTTCATTAGGTAGTGCATCGAAACAATAATGAAGCAGAAGAGATAAAGAACAGCACAATATGAAAGCACATATAAACAAACCACATTACCTATCAGTGCACAGTAGCTTGATCTTTCCTCAACAAATGAAAGAAGTAAAGTGAGAATAAATGAATTTTTTTTTTATTATTTATTAGCTCAGCTTTACAATCTCTTGGTATACATATTACTTTCAGATGGAATAGCTCCAAAATCTGCTGCTGTGATAATGGTTAGGCTATGAATGGATTCTAACACTGCTATAATTACTCCTCACTTTTCAGAAGCATTGATATTAAAGTGTCAGTACACATGAGTGGTCAGAGGAGTTGCACAGTTGAGGGTGGTTGTAAACTGCGACATGCAGTGGCAAACGATCAAAACTATATTGTGATGGCATTAACTGCCTCCACAGAAAATTGCATGGGTGGTTTCTGGCAAAGCAGGTGAAAAGGGCACAAAGCATACCTGGTACTCTGGGTGTTACTATTGGCTGTTTTGTAATTCACAACTATAGCAGTGCTCAGTGTGTAATTCGTGCCATAACTGACCACTTGGGGCATAAAATGAATGTTTTTTTGGTTAGCCACACCCCATTTCTAAAAAAAAAAAAAACAGCCATGGCAGTTTTCTGCCTTTACAAAGACTGCTAAGAGATCGAGTCATCTGTGGGTGGGAGGTGCCTCATAGTATGGCCTGAGAGGTACTCTGCTTCTACCTGTGACACTGAGCCAGACTCAGAGAGGAGAGGCGAAGAATGTAGTGTAATTCCAACCACAGTATGCTGCATTCCAGAGCTGCCACAATGCCTTCCTAATGGTTAGTGATAACATGGACATAACATTTAGTACATCACCAGTGTTGGTGCCTTCGGCCTATTCAAATTTGTAACCTCTGTGCACTGCCTTTCATGTTGTGTTCCAACTGGACACTTTAAGACCAGAGCCTCTTGTGCCCTTTTAACCCCCTTGGCGTTATGATTCTTTCCGGATATTAGGGTCTAAAAGCAGTGCAATTTTTTTGCACCCTTTCAGACCCCAAAAGTTTTTGAAT
Source organism: Hyperolius riggenbachi (assembly GCF_040937935.1). Classification (NCBI taxonomy): domain Eukaryota; kingdom Metazoa; phylum Chordata; class Amphibia; order Anura; family Hyperoliidae; genus Hyperolius; species Hyperolius riggenbachi. The sequence continues at coordinate 267,300,391 of NC_090647.1, read as the reverse complement.
CACTCACCTCCCTGGCTCCAGCGCTGCAGTTAAGCCTCCATCCTCCGGGTGGCGCTGCAACTCTAAAGTGAAATTGCTGGCTGTCGTCATGACAACAGCCGGCGATCTCACCAGCAGGAAGCAGAGCCCCGGAGGAGAGGAAGGAGAATGCCAGCCAACGTCGGGATCTCCGGGAGGTATGTAGAAACGCTCCCGCTGTGCACATTGCTCTGCGTACAGCCTCCGGCGGCTACCCCGAGCAGAGGTCGGGATTACCGCTCTTAGTTGCCGTTTTCCGCCCCGACCCTAGATCGGGATAACCGCCAAGGAGGTTAAGCTATTATTGCTTATTGCTATTATTGGCTCACAGCAATCATGGAGTCAGGAGCCAATGAAATCGGATCCTGCCCAATGTGTGTATATATATATATATATATATACATTCACTCACATATACAGAAGCCCTGCTCTCAGTGTGAGAGCAGAGCAGCAGGTGTAGTAGCAGGAACAGCGAGTGACATCTACTCTCTGCCAGAAATAACTGCAAACAAAAGACAGATTTCAATCACTGCCATCCAAAAGAGGTTAAAGAAACACAGAGACAAATGGTAATGCAAAGGATGAGTCATGTGATGTGACGAAACCGGTATGGCGGAATTACAGGACACGGAAGCTGAGTCCATGAGGTGGTCTAGAGGCATAGGAGACACGAGACGGCAAAATCCTGCCCGACCAGAGGGATGGTGATATACAATGCTATGTTTAATTTTTAACATGTATGGGCATTACTTGATTTTAATCTAAGTATTAAAAGTGGTTTCACACATAGTCCGATCTTCTTAGTTTGTTTACAGATAATTCCATGTGGAAGTGCCCTGGTGGCAGAATTTAAATGCTGGTTCAAGCGTGAATTTGGTGAGCAGGGACATAAAAGGGGGGGGGGGAGCGCCTGAGCCTGCAGGTGGTGGACCCCTTCCATGTTGTCACATCCTGTCTTTTGATGAATGTCTGTCACTTCAGGATGATACAATAGGATTGAAACAGGTTGCACTATATGTGTTTTCTTTGTCTTTGAAGGTGTTTTCTTGCAGCACAGCCTGTGGATGGCAATGTGTCTCTGGAGGGAGTGATCACACTACTATAGAAATAAATGCAAATGGTGTAGTATTAACTACTTAAGGTGTTAGATGTGAAAAGATGGAAAATAACTCACAAAATTGGGTTGCTACAAAAGTAACCAATCAATCTAGGTACTGGACTGGGTTGTGGTCACTCATGGGATTACCAGTAGGGATGCTCAATGAGATGCAAACTGTTCTGAAATTATGCAATTATTTAATGCAAATATATGCATTTTCATTTGCATCAACTCAGAATAATTTGAATATCTGTGATCATCCCAAATTACCAGCAAGGTGAACGAAAGCTAGGGCCTGCCCCTTGGTTGGAGGTTATACAATGCAAAGGAGAAGGAGGAGGCAACACATTTGGATAAAACATTTTAAAAAACGATAGGATGTGAAAGGAAGGAAATGGCTTACCCCAGGGATGACACAGTAATAGATATACAGTATTAACAAACTTATGACACTATGGTAATGAGTTTCGTGGACCAGATGCCAACTTCCTCAGGCCAGTATTCAGTGCCAGCCACAATAATAGCTGAGCTTTAAGGCCTCTTTTCCACGAACTGTTGAGCTGTGTGCTCAGCAAGCAGTTGCCAGGCAGCAGTGAGCAGTTGTGAGAGTTTGAGAGGCATTTCACTGCCTAGAAACAGTTCGTGGAAAAGAGGCCTTAAGCTCTTCTTCCTTCTCATTTGACAGTTAAATGCAGCACCTGCATTTCCCCTATTTTATAGGTAGAGAACAAACCAGTACCTGTTGGCCAAGGAACTTTACTACGTTTTTCCTGACCCACTCAAGGTCTCCATAATGACATTTCACAAAGCCTTCTATGTTAGAAAAACTAACTATTCCTAGAGCTTTTAACACGTCTCCCTCTATGGGGCACATAAATGTAGTCCTGCATTTTATTTTCAACCCACTATGCCACCCTGTTCCACCCACACTCCCACTAAGCTTGGTCTCAGCCTTGCCTACCCAGAGGATGAGTTAGGGCCCGTTCTCACTCGGCCGTTTACCGCTAATCGCTGGCGAACACTAGCACTTTTTAAAGTGCCAGCGCAATGTTAACTAAATGACAGCGAACTCACTGCTACGATTGCCGGCCATCACCAGTGATGCTTGATTACCGGTAATTGCAAAATGTGCTACATGCAGCGGTTTTTCGCGACAGAGTGATTGCGATTGCAATGCTAAAAAATCGCTACTCGCGATCTCTCAAAAATTGCAAAACTGTACAGTGAAAATAGTAGTAGTAGTAAAAATCACTAGCGCTAATCGCTAGCGCTTTGCGTTTGCAAGTGTGAGTGGCCTTAAAAAATTACTCTTGTATCTTTCTGAGCTTTCAGAGTTCAATGCGGATCACTGGTAGGTTATTTACAGGTTTACAGCATCTAAAGGGAAGCAAAATGCCTGATTTGGCAATCTGAAAAATGCCATCAACTACATAACGACTGATGTAAAATTACACTGTAGTTTCCACTATAAAACAGGACAGAGATTCTGACTCTCTTAACTTTCCTGCAGTAAAACCTTATCTCAAGCTGTCTCTCACTGTTTCTTTGATGTATAAGTCCTTCGGAAAACAGCACTGCAGCCGAACAAGCTTGATCAAAGAGCTCAGAGAAACTTTGCATAGATAAAACCTCAAGTTTCTTAACTCTACCTGTACTGGAAAACAATGAGACTTTTCTTTTCTACTAATGTTCTATTTCTTAGCTGTACTACACATACAGCTCATTATCTCATAAGTTTATTTTTGCTTCAGGTTTGCTTTAAGGTCTCCTAGTGTAAACCTGGCCTAAAATCCACCTAATTGGTTATTCTCGGCATCGCTATTTTATCATAACTTATCTGTAGAACTATGCAAATAAGGAATCTTATTTAATTAGTTCTATTTTCACAGTAAACTCCAATTTAGTGATAATCAACAAGCCAGAGGGTGGTGATTTGAGCTTGTTAGAATATATGCAAATGATCTGTGTTACTATGTCACAATTTCATTTGGAAAGAACATCTGTTAATATACTTTCCCAGGGAACAGTGAAAATACAAAGCCGTTTTCTGCTTATAATCAGTTCTAGCATTCAGTATGTAGGAGGCTAAAGTACAGTTTCTTCTGCAAACAATTCATCTTCCCTCTTGTTTCCTTTTGTTCAGTACTACATATTTTAGACATCTTTCACAACTCTTTTACAATGCTTTCAGAATAGTTTTCTTTCCTTGTATATGAACAATACTTCGATTTATACATCATCTACCCCTAAGGCTGTAAGCTCATTTGAACAGCATTTTCTCTCCAGGGATCTGATTCAGTTGCAATCATTTCTAGTGTTATGTGCTAGTGATAGTCTAACACATGTGAATGCCTAATGGGAAAGCTTGCCAAACTAAGGTGCATACACCCCTATTGATGTATGTCGCCAGATCCCTTTGGGTGGCATTGCTGAACCGGTCAGTACAGATGTGTGTCAGCTGTGTAGCTATGCGGGAAGGGGGACGGGGTAGTGATGCGGAGGGGGAACGATGCCTTCAAAGTAGTTGGCCATGCGTAGGGTGAGTAGATTGGTCGGGCGTATCACTTGCGGGTTGGGGGTCAGGGGCTGCCATACACAAGTTTGATTATCAGCTGAGGTGGTCGTTATCAGCCGACAATCCGAAATAAGCCTAAATAGATCACAGTTAAAAATAAATAATTTTTTTGCTATAGACATAAAATTTGGGTTTTTTTTTTGTTTTTTTTTACATGTAAGTATTTTTACTACTAGGGGAACAGTAATGGAGAGGAGATGTGGTTCAGACACATTTGGCTTCTGCTTCTATTAATAGAGGACAATAGAGGACACAGAAGGACAGAAAGGGGCACAGAGGAGGAGACAAGGGGGACAGAGGCAGACACATGGGGGTCACAGGAAGATACAAGAGGGACAGAGGAGGACACAGGAGGCATAAGATGTATAAGGGGGACACAAGAGGTACAAGGAGGACAGAATAATAGGGGGAGAGCATCCACAAGAGGCTCCTGCACCATGGACGCACCAGGTTTATTATATTGTTTTTACCCTGGTTAATGTCCTCTAAACCTAAATGCGTGTTATGGTCAGGAGTGTCTTATAGTCCAAAAATATGGTATATACACTAAGCAAAAAATTAAACATTCCATAATAGAGGCTCTCTGGCCAGAATGCTGAACTTTACAGGATCTTCTCAAAAAATTAGCATATTGTGATAAAGTTCACTATTTTCTGTAATGTACTGATAAACATTAGACTTTTATATATTTTAAATTCAAATACACACAACTGAAGTAGTTCAAGCCTTTTATTGTTTTAATATTGATGATTTTGGCATACTGCTCATGAAAACCCAACATTTCCTATCTCAAAAAATTTGCATATTTCATCCGACCAATAAAAGAAAAGTGTTTTTAGTTTCAAAAGTATTTTATTGAAAAGAATCAAATGAATACAGATTTGCTTTCCATAAGCCCTTAACATAGGGCATGGTATAAGTATAACAGTACAAGGTGAGAGAATACAGTCCACTTACAGCAAAATCAGCAGTGTAAAATATACATATTTTAGGTTAGCTACACCAGTCATATATGATAATTTGAGGTCCGGGTTAATGTATTTGGCCATCAAGAGCATTCGTTGATTTTATTTCAGAAGGAAAGGGCACAGGATCGGAGACCTATCGTGTGTGAGCATGAAAGCCAGGGCTGCCAGGTTCTAGTGAAGGCATCAGTGGTGTCGTTGATAATGGCTAGCGTTCGTTCAGAGATTAGGATGTCAATGATAATGTGATCGGTAAGATCCATTGACAGTGTTGGTTGTCTCCACTGTCTCGCAATATGGAGTCTGGCTGCCTTGGCTATGTGTTGGGAGAGTCTGTGCTGAGGATAATTCCAACCAGAGGGCCTATCTCCTAGGAGTAGGAGCAAGGGGTCTGGATAAAGAGGTTTTTCAAGTGCTGTGCTGAGAAAGGAGGTGACTTGGGACCAATATTTTTTAACTTTGGGGCAGAACCACCAAATGTGATCAATAGTTCCGGGCAAGCCACAACCTCTAAAACATAGGTAAGAGTTGGTCTGAGCTATTGCGTGCATTTTAATAGGTGTAACATAGGTTCTATGTAGTATTTTGTAGTTGGTTTCAATATGGGAAAAGTAGCTACTGCCTTTTGTAAGTGTTAAACAACATTTAGACCAACGCTCAGTTGTCAGAGTGGTGCCCAAGTCTCTTTCCCATTTCAGCATTGTACATGTTTTTGTGAATTCCGTTGGTTGGGAGAGCAAAGAATAAATGTAGGAAATAAGACCGCCTTCTAAGGGGTGTAAAGCACACCAAGCTTCATATGTGGTCCTAGGTGGAAGTGTGATATTATTGGGACAAAGCGATTTTATAAAATGATAAATCTGAATAGCATGGAAGTACTCAGAGGGCGGAAAGGAGGTAGTTTCTTTAAATTGTTCCCAAGTGGGTAGTTTGTCATTCAGTAAAAAATTTTTAAGAGTGGTATAACCCCTTTCCTTCCACCATCCCAGTGCTCCCGTCTCCAGACCAGGGGGAAAATTGGGGTTACCAAACAGAGGAGTCTGAGAGGGGATATTTGATTGCAGTCCTTTTTGGATTTTGAGTCTGTTCCAGATCGATAAGGAATGGGCAGTTAGCGGGGATAGTTTTTGGTACTTGGATAGGGGGACTCGAGATGACCACTGTAGTGCTTGGAATGTGAGGGGTTGCAGTAAGCCATTTTCTATTTCAGCCCAAAGTGGAGGGGAGTGTTCAGCATGTATCTGGGCAATTTGGGCTAGTTGTGAAGCCTTTTAGTAATTAAATAGATCTGGAACTCCCAGTCCCCCCCGGCTTCTATTCATGTACATTATTTTCTGGTTTATTCTTGCTCTTCTATTGTTTGTGATGAACCTAAAGATGGCACTTTGGAGATCTTTAAGGGAAGTTTTGATTACTAAGACCGGAAGTGTTCTAAAAAGGTATAATAGGCGGGGGAGAAGGGTCATTCTAACTGCTTGGATTCTTCCTGTCCAAGATATAGTTGGCATATTCCATTTGATTAGATCCTGCTTTAAGGAAGCTAGCATTGGTTTATAATTTAGGTTAAATAGTTCTTTAGGGTTAGCTGCTATCTTTACTCCTAGATATGTAATGTATTTGGTTTGAAGTGAGAGACCTAAAGAAGAAGTAATAGCAGCTGCCTGTGTTTTAGATAAGTTTGTGAAGAGCACTTCTGATTTGCTAATATTAAGGGAGAGACCTGAAATGTTGCCAAATGTTTTCATTAGGTCAATTAAATTAGGTAGGGAAGTGTGGGGGGATGTTAGGGTGAGGAGCAAGTCGTCAGCAAATAGGTTGGCTTTATAATTGGTTTTTGCAACAGTTATTTCCTGGATGTCGGGTGATTGGCGAATTTTGGCCGCCAGTGGTTCTATGGTTAAGGCAAACAAGGCTGGCGAAAGGGGACAGCCCTGCCTGGTTCCCCTTTGGATAGAAATTGTGGTTGGGTTATCAGTGGGGAGCTTAAGTTGGGCAGAAGGAGTAGAGTATAGGGTCTGTATAGCTGTTAGAAAGGAGCCCCCAATACCCGCCCTCTGCAGAGCTTGTAGCATGTATGGCCAGTCTATTGTGTCAAAGGCCTTCTCCATGTCGAGCGAAACCAGTGCTAAAGGCAGCTACCTGGAGGCAACGACATGGAGAAGGCCCACGACCTTCCTGACATTATCAGAGGCCTGTCGTTGCGGGATGAACCCCACTTGGTCTCTATGAATTAATGGGCCTAGTACTTTATTTAGTCTTGTCACTAGGATTGAGGTAAATAATTTATAATCTAAGTTAAGCAGTGAGATTGGCCTATAATTTTTGATGTCCAGTGGGTCCCTTTTTGGCTTGGGAATCACAGCAATGGTAGATTGTAGAAACTCTGGAGCCAGGGGTTTGCCATCCAAGATTGTGTTAAATAGTCTAGTTAGATATGGGGTTAGGATATTTTTAAATTTTTTATAATATATGGCCGAGAAGCCGTCTGGTCCAGGAGCCTTACCTTGTTTCAGGCGTTTAATGGCCATCTGGACTTCCAGTGTTGAGATCGGCATATTTAAGGCTAGCGCTTTTTCTGGGAGGAGGCGAGGGGCTCTTAAGTCATTTAAAAACTCGCTGGGATGGTGTGATGGGCCACTGTTGTTTTTAGCTGTATAAAAGGATTGATAATAATCTGCGAATTCCTTATGGATCTTTAAAGGGTCAGACGTGACTGGTCCCCTCTTAGTTCTAATTTGATGGACTTTGTTAAGGGCTTGGGTCTGGCGTAGTTTTCTGGCAAGCCATGTATTAGGTTTATTGTACTGTGTATAAACTTTCGCTCTCGTCCAGTGAATCGCTTTTTCTGTGCGATTTGATAGCAAAATGTTTATCTGTGATTGGGTGGTCTCTATTTGCTTCTGGAGAAATCTAGAAGGTTGGTGTGAATGGGCTAGTTGGAGTTGGGTTAGTTTGTGTTCTAGTGAGCGTTGCCTCTCTGTCAGGGATTTTTTGCGTTGGGAGGCTATTTTGATTATCTGGCCTCTAATGGTAGGTTTGTGGGCCAGCCACAGTGTGTCTGTTCTAATGTCGGTGGTGTCGTTTATCGTGAAATATTCTGTAAGGCGTTCCTCTAGGTCAAGTACTATTTCGCCATCAGCCAGCAGGCTCTCATTTAATCTCCATGGAGGGCGGGCAAGTGGAGTAGTAAGGGAGGCGCAAGCTGTCCAGACAATATCATGATCGGACCATGCACTGATGACATGTCTGGAGAAGGATAGATTAGGTATTAATGGGGTCGATAGGAGAATCATGTCTATTCTGGAGTAGGTGTGGTGGGAGGGAGAATAGAAGGTATATCCTCGTATAAGGGGGTTATATTCTCTCCAGGTGTCTACAAGGTGGGCTGCAGTTAGTAGTGTTTGCAATGTAGTAGATTGCTGCTTTTGTTTTGCCGATGGCGTGGCGTGGGATCTATCTAATGTAGAATTTGGGGCTATGTTGAAATCGCCAGCCCAGATTAAAGATGTGTTAGGATATTCCTCTAGCAATTTTAACACTTCTCTTAAAGGGGTCAAGGGAGCTTCTGGGGGGGCGTATAGGTTGATTATGCATACCTGGCGGGATTGCAGTGTTCCAATAAGAACTACATAGCAGCCAGATGAATCTGTTATACATTTGTCTAGGACAAACGGCAATGAATTATGCAATAGGGTTAGTACGCCTCTATGTTTCGTATCCGCCGAGGAAGCAAAAAATCGTTGGTAATTTTTATGATAGTATTTAGGGGTTACTCGTTTTGTAAAATGTGTCTCCTGGAGGCAAATAATATCTGGAGAGCATTTTTGATAGTCAATAAATGCCTTGCGTCTTTTTTGTGGCGAATTAAGGCCCTTGGTATTATGGGATATAATATTAATCAGGGACATTGTTCAAAAAGGGTCATAGGAGATGCTTTGATGAAAGTAAAATATCGTTTGTGCTCTAGGGGCCAATTTGCTTCTTCCCGGATACCATTGAGACTGTATAACAACCAGTATATTAGTAAGTGGATATTTAAACAGATAGAAAAAAACATAAAACATCAGTAAACATAACCAACATGGCTCAGAATGGACCATGAGGTATTCAGGAACTTCCTGATGGGACAAACGTCCCTTATGTATGAAGTGGGTTGCCAGCAATAAAATAAAACTGACAGCACAGTTCATAGTGTGAGGCAGCACTTGAACACCCAGACCTTATGCCATTTTTGAAATTTGTAACACAGTATGCCAGGCTAAACAGTACAAATATCATTCCACCGCTGCCATCTAGTGGCCATTATAATAAACAGTATAGAAATAGTCAGAACCAAGATATGTATATTATCAAAGATTAATATGTCAGGCCCAGGGAGCCAAAAGGGCTTTGCCAGATTCATTTTTATGTAAGGGTGCCTGTGAGGCAGGTTTAGTTCCTGAGGTACCTTCAGCCATGGGTGGCATGGGGGCATGTTCCAGTTGATAAGGCTGGCCTTAGTGGTATAGACTGACCTAGTGCAAGGTCAAACCGATAGCTTCTAACCTTTGCTCGCCTGGTCAGATAGATTGTGGCTGATAAAGTTCAGAGTCAGTGTTCATGACCTTATCTCGGTAAAGTATAGTCTATCCTAGTGCGAGATCAAGTTAAAAGCTTCCAGCCTTTGTTTGCCAGACCCAGTAGGTTATGGCCATTTAGATTCAGAGTCAGTGTTTAGGTGTTCATCCCGGTCGGCCTTTATTGTTAAGGGTAGCGCATTACTTTATTAACCCCCTAGGGATGGGAAGAGGGCAGGAGTAAACAGATTGAGGGTTAGTGGGGATATTAGTGGCCCATTGTAATAAAGTCATTGCAGGGGTAGGCATAAGTTATATCTTTTTATCCCTCATAGCCATATAGATACTCACGGGGCTTCATAGAGTATTAACCCTTTCAGCGGCTCTAGTGGCTCCTGGGAGCGAGTTCTATGTGTAGACGCCAGACCAAAGTGTCATGGCGTCTGGAGTAGCGACAGGAGTGTAGGGCCTCGGTCTCGCTTAATTTTGCGAGGTGCGGAGTCGGGCTCTTTTGGAGGACCATATTTTCGCTGGTCTGGAGGGCTGTTGGGGAAGAGGGGCCGGGGGCATCGGCTCGGCCGGAATAGAGGCAGCCTGTAAGATCTTTCTCCCTTCTTCTAATGTGCGACACGTGTGGCTGCGGCCATTGTGCGTGAAGTTTAGCGAGAAGGGGAATCCCCATTTATACTTTACCGCAGCCTTTTGTAGCGACAGGGTGATGGGGCGGAGAGCCCGTCTACGCTGGATCATTGTGGGGGCCAAGTCAGCGAAGAGCTGGACCGTGTCGGGGACCTCGGGTAAAGTTGTAAGGTTGCGGGCAGCTTCCAGCAGGAGGTCCCAGACCTCCTCATGGTGCAGCTTGAGCACGATGTCACGCGGAAGATCCGTATTGCGGGGCTTGTATAGGGCTCTATGGATCCGGATGATACGGAAGGAGGAGAGATCCTCTTGTGGAAGCAGGGCTTTGAAGAGCTTGTGAGCCATGGGCTTGAGGTCGGTGATATCCTCCGGCATCCCTCTAATGCGCAGGTTAGCTCTCCGATTCCGGTTCTCAGCGTCCTCAAGACGGAGTTCAAGAGTATCGATTTTTTCAGCCTGGGCATCAATAAGGGCCCTGTCAGCTGTGAGCGTGTCGGTAATGTCATCCGTTTGTTTTTCTAAATCAGCGACCCAACCTCCGAGCTCCCTGATCTCCATTTTGATGTCCTTCACTGCGGCCCTCAGCTCAATTCTGAATACTTTCTGAATTGTAGTAATTAAGTTTTCTTGCGAGGCAGAGGGGATTGAGGCTTGTTCCTCTTCATCTTGACCCTCGAAGATGTCGTTGCTATTTTCGTCTTGTGCCGGAGAGGAGCTGCGGGAGGCTTGCAGCGTGTTGTCGGCCATCTTGGATCTAGTGGCCCGGCCAGGCGTGGTAGATGAGAGCTGGATATGGGGGTCCAGAGGGCTCGGTTCTTCTCCAGGTTTGGTTCTTTTGGTTCTGGACATGTTCCGCCGTCCCACCAGGTAGTTTGGCAGCAGGTGGTTTGCTAAAAATGGCTCAATTTAGCGGCGGCACTCGGTCTGGGAGCGGAGCAGTGAGGAGTTACATCCGTCCTCTCTGACGCCGCGCATGCGCCCCCCCAGAAAAGTGTTTTTAAAACAAAAAAAAGTCAACCTTCAAATAATTATGTTCAGTTATGCACTCAATACTTGGTCGGGAATCCTTTTGCAGAAATGACTGCTTCAATGTGGCGTGGCATGGAGGCAATCAGCCTGTGGCACTGATCAGGTGTTATGGAGGCCCAGGATGCTTCGATAGCGGCCTTAAGTCATCCAGAGTGTTGGGTCTTGCGTCTCTCAACTTTCTCTTCACAATATCCATCATAATTTTCTATGGGGTTCAGGTCAGGAGAGTTGGCAGGCCAATTGAGCACAGTAATACCATGGTCAGTAAACAATTTACCAGTGGTTTTGGCACTGTGAGCAGGTGCCAGGTCGTGCTGAAAAATGAAATCTTCATCTCCATAAAGCTTTTCAGCACATGGAAGCATGAACCCACTTTTGAACCAGAAACAGCGGCAGAAGCACCTGACCTGGGCTACAGAGAAGCAGCACTGGACTGTTGCTCAGTGGTCCAAAGTACTTTTTTCGGATGAAAGCAACTTTTACATGTCATTCGGAAATCAAGGTGCCAGAGTCTGGAAGAAGACTGGGGAGAGGGAAATGCCAAAATGCCTGAAGTCCAGTGTCAAGTATCCACAGTCAGTGATGGTCTGGGTGCCATGTCAGCTGCTGGTGTTGGTCCACTGTGTTTTATCAAGGGCACGGGTCAATGCAGCTAGCTATCAGGAGATTTTGGAGCACTTCATGCTTCCATCTGCTGAAAAGCTTTATTGAGATGAAGATTTCATTTTTCAGCATGACCTGGCACCTGCTCATAGTGCCAAAACCACTGGTAAATGGTTTACTGACCATGGTATTACTGTGTTCAATTGGCCTGCCAACTCTCCTGACCTGAACCCCATAGAAAATTATGATGGATATTGTGAAGAGAAAGTTGAGAGACTTAAGACCCAACACTCTGGATGACTTAAGGCCGCTATCGAAGCATCCTGGGCCTCCATAACACCTGAGCAGTGCCACAGGCTGATTGCCTCCATGCCACGCCGCATTGAAGCAGTCATTTCTGCAAAAGGATTCCCGACCAAGTATTGAGTGCATAACTGAACATAATTATTTGAAGGTTGACTTATTTTGTTTTAAAAACACTTCTTTTATTGGTCGGATGAAATATGCAAATTTTTTGAGATAGGAATTTTGGGTTTTCATGAGCAGTATGCCAAAATCATCAATATTAAAACAATAAAAGGCTTGAACTACTTCAGTTGTGTGTATTTGAATCTAAAATATGTGAAAGTCTAATGTTTATCAGTACATTACAAAAAAATAATGAACTTTATCACAATATGCTAATTTTTTGAGAAGATCCTGTAGCTTTGGCTAGAGTGGGAAAGGTTTATAGGTTTTTATTTTGGATCCTTTTTAGGAGACTTCTTCCTTTTCTCTCCTTCAGTGACTGATATCACTGAGAGCAGAACATGAAGGAATATCTGCAATGGTAAGGTAAAAGGAGAAAAACGTTTATTAGCAGCTACATGTCATCAATCCATTTCCAAACTACATACATTTGCATACAGTTAGGATAAGACTTGCAATAATAAGGAATTATTAGAATGTAACATCCCCAAACTGAGGTTTACTCACTTACCTATTTATAGAGTAAACTCAAATTTTTGCCTAAGTCTCTTTCTTAACAGAATTTGCCTTTTTGTGCCTGATATAAACGGAATTTTTGCACAATACAGCTTTTTGCAAAAATGAGAACTTCATTGAAAATGTGTTTCCACATGTTGACATGGACTTCAAAACATCTGGAGAGAATGTGTTATCTCATACCCATATATTTCATTGCATTTAGAGAAAATGGGCTTGATTCACAAAGCCGTGATAACTCATCACGGTCGTGCTAGCGTTATAGCGCGTGTAACATTTTTCAGGTGCAAACCACCGCGATTTTGCGCAAAACATGTTATGTGCATTATAGCGCGCGCAAAACGCTAACGCAACCGTGATAAGAGTGATCACGGGTTTGTGAATCAAGCCCAATGTGTTTTTTCTCATACCAGTACATTGTAATGCATTAGGCAAAATGTGTTTTATTTTTTTCAAATGATCTAATTTTCAGGAAAATAATGGCTATACAAAAATAACCATATTTGCTCATCACTACCTATTAACCAGGCAGACTGTATGTATATTTTTGTGCACAAGTTTCTTGGTGAGATGAGAGGCAATATTAGATTATGAGATGTAAACAAATGAGCAAACTTTTCATCAGTTTTGATGTTAAGACTACTTACTCTTGGTGCATGCAATAATTCAGATCTCATCAAGCTTTTCTGAATCCCATGTAAAAAAAAAGAATCCTTTAATTTCAAGCTTTTATCACTGGCAACAATGTATATTGAATCTGACTGCATCCTGGATAAGTCATTTGGCAGAATAACTGCCCTGGCCTCATCTAACCTCATCAGCTTATTTGTTATACAATGGTTTCAATAAGTGTTAGGAACTACTAAGTAATCTGATTCAAAGAGTAGAACTGTTTTAAACCTTGCTATAGTAGTGATAATCATCACTGGGATCTGAAGGTGAGGCCGATTTAAGGTGGCCATACACTGGTTGATTTGCCATCAGATCGACCAACAGACAGATTCCTCTCTGATCGAATCTGATCAGAGAGGACTCGTATGGCTGCCTTTACTGCAAACAGATTGTGAATCGATTTCAGCATGAAATCAATTCACCATCTGTGAAGCTAAAGCCCCCCCCCCCCTCGCATACATTACCTGATCCGGCCGGCGCATGTCCCCCGTTGTCTTCTTCTCCGCACTAGGCTCCAGCCTCACTTCCTGTCCGGGGAATTTTAAACAGTAGAGGGCGCTCTACTGTTTAAACTTCCTGCCAGGACAGGAAGAAGTGAAGCCTGCCGCACTCGAAACCCAGCGGAGAAGGAGCAGTGGTGACAGCGGGGACACGCGCCGGCGTAAAAGGTAATGTATTGCCGCTGTATTGCATCTGTCGTCGGAAATTTCGAACGCCGCTATCGACGCACTCCCGACCCGCCGGTGATCGAGTGAAATCTTCCGCACAGACAGGAACGATCGATTTCAGTCGGAAATCGATCGTTCGGTCAACGCTTGCGCAACGATTTCACAGTAGATTCAATCACAATGATCGAATCTGCTGTATATTGGCGGGAAAATCGTTAGGTGTATGAGCCCCTGTAGAATTCAACACAGGGACCTTTTCAATTTCACATTTAAAGCAAAGGAATACCTAAAATCAGCCCTAGAGTATGGTGGGGCAATAGATGACAGGAACACCTGGATTGTGAGCCTCCCTGTGGGACAGTTTGTGACATGAATTTGTTTGCTGTACTCTGTAAAGTGATGAGGAAAATGTCAGGAGTATATAAATAAATAATAATGATAAAAATGTTAAACTAATAAATTATCTCTTTACTGTATTTTTCCATAGGAAAAACTTTTATGAAATGTGTCTAGACATCATTCAGCTCTGGGTTTGGCTCAATTTACCAGTAGCTGGCTTATAGGGATGAGTGAAAGTGCAATCTCACAGCGAACTGGCCCCAATCTTAGCAAGATTGTTGCAAAAAGTCAATTTCGTCATGCGGTCATTAGGCAAGAATTAAGTTTTAATAGGATTTTCCATGTAAATGATATAAAATTTTACTTTATTAATGTTGGCACACTATCGATCAATGTTAGCCCTTAACATCGATAAAAAGGCATTTATCTTTTGTTTTACTTCAAATTTAAATTGTTTCACTTAGGCTGCTTTCACAGTAAGACTTTACAGGCGCACGTTAGTGCAGCCTGTAACGCAGCCCACTGCACAGCAAAATCAATGGGCTGTTCACAGTGCCCACGTTGCGTTACATAGTAATGCAGCACGTTCAACCAAAGTGCTGCATGCTGTGCGTAATACGCGGCTAAGCCGCGTTAGACTGTTTGCACATGCTCAGTAATGTTGGAGGAGGAGGTCTCCCCCTCCTCTCCCGCCGCCAGCCACATGGCTAATTAATATTCACTGCACTCAGTGACGTGCAGTGTTTACTTCCTGGAGCGGCCGGTATGTATGGCGATTGGCCGGCGGGACCACGTGATGCGGATCACGTGGTCTCCGCATCCCATAGCATAAAAAAGGCGCACCAAGAGCTGCATAACGCGGCTCTTGGTAGCGTCCTCCTACAACACCACTAGGCATTGCGTTAGGGGCACGTTATGCGACCTATAACATCCCCTAAAACGCAACGTCCTGGTGGGAAAGAGGCCAATGTAACATCACTTTGTCTAAATGTGTCTGTTTCACAAAACCACTTCTCATAGAACGATCGGAGATGCAGTCAAAATCTCGCCAACGCTGATTTCACTCATCTCTACCGACCATTAGATGTGTGTGTAAAATGTAATTTCCATCCCTCTGAAAAGAAAGAGGAATAACATACCAGGAGTGCAGAAGTTGATTTCACCAGCAAGAGATTCTGGGCAGTTTTACAATGTTTTCAGCACCAATTTCAAACACCAAGACAGTAGAAAACAGTTCCCAGGTGCAGTGATACACTTACGCATCAACTCAATCCAATACTCCTGCTAACTGTCAGCCTCTGTACTTGTAGATAAAACAAACAATTAAAATGCCACATGTCACATCATTGCTGAAGGACATCTCTCCCAGAAGCTAGTGAAAACAAATCTTGGGATAAAAATAGTACAGTACGTTTCTACATTAAAACCTGGAAAAATGAAAAAATCCCCAAGCACCATACAAAACCTCATTACCATAAAAACAAAGCAAACTTTACTGCTCATTCATATTAAAATGTAGCACCACTCCACCCCCAAAAATATTCTTTTACCCAATTATCCTCAAATTATTACTAAAATACAATAAAAGAAACTTATCATATGGTACAAAAAGACAAACAAACACCTAAATAAAAGCCTCCCTACAATTAAATCTGCATATCCAATTCGTCTTTACGGATTAAAGCAGATGTAATAAGGCAAAGCAGAAGAGAGAATAATGTGATTTTGGCTTCTCAATTTCTTGGTATAAGTGAAGCCACCTATCACAGACCTCTTTGCTGAAAGCAGTGAATAGACTGCCCCCCACCAGCCGGGTGCTTGCTTAGCATGGGTGTTGGAGTGGCATCCTTCCCTATGGAATCGCATCTGAGCGAATAACACTAATAGCACTGACTTCGTCTGCATGGTATTGTAGTCTTGCTGCTACCTGTTCCTCAAGGCAGCTCACAATCAAATCCCTAACATAGTTTAGTGTCCATCATAGTCAAGAGCCTATCTGGGGGAACCAATTCCCGTATCTTTATGTTTTTAAATATTATTGTCCCCCTTGTCGATCTAGATTAAAAAAAGTTTTTAGCTATGCAGTGTTCACTAAAGGTAACCTGGAATAATGAACTGTATGCTTAATTTATATTCAGGGTCACCATAAGATAAATTCTCAATGGGAAACAGCTCCAATGTTCTTTCAGATTCAGTCTGAAAGATTTTCTCATCTAATAGCCTCTAAAGGCCATATAATTTTTTATATTTGCAAATTCATGTTGTCATAATGATGCTATTAAAGGTCTGTGATTTAGCCAACATCCAATTTTTGGTGAGCACTTTACCTGTATACAGAACAATACACAAGCATGAAGCTATACAAATACAAGGACTAATACCGTGACAACAGTGTGTCACAGCTGGCAGGCAATAAACTCATTTACATGAAAACTAATTGGAGACAAAGCTATAGGGAACAAACAAGAATAGTCTCTCTTGTCTAGTTAAGAAAAATCCCATAATACATTCTACAGTTATGTAGGAAATCCCCAGTTTCCCCTCCTGGTTACCAACAGGTCATTGTGGTGCCAAGTCTATTATAGCCTGGCACATTCATCTCAAGGACAAATTAGTTTTGTGCCAGACCATGTGGGATTATATAAGGCACTTTTTTGTGCCTATTTGGAATTATTATGCCTATATCTGCTGTTGCTGTATTTGTTTACATGATTTCAAAGCTTCTCGCTGATCAAAACATATTCCTGGGGCTAGGGACACAAGCAGCATGCTGGGAATCCTTATTTCTCACTGCTTCATAAAGCTGTAATTCACATTATAAAGGAAGCTATGTGACATATTAGCAACTGTGTATCAAAGCACGTTTCATCAAACAGAAATGCCATTTTAATAGCAAAATGACACTTTTACGTGGAATGCATAATACATGAAAGGCAAGCACCCACCAACTTTCTAGTTTAGTTTCACTGTGCAGGAAATTATGTCTTTTTATGTTAGTGTCCTCATTTCCCCGAACAGTTCATTACAATACTTCACCAAATGTAGTCATCTGATTAATTATACACCATCTCATCTCCTTTCTCTGTAATCTTTACTAGATAACTAATAGAGCATGGGCAGAAAGAGAGAGAGAGAGAGAGAGAGATCTATATTTGGCAACATTTTCACATATTTAGTCCCATTTGGCACCATGGTATTAAAGAAAACGCTCACCTTGCAGCACTAGGGTCCCAAAAAGCATGGAGTTTGTGTGTATTTGACATATTTGTGTCAGTTAACTCTGGGCACTCCAGTCCCCTCTCAAAAACATGCTGATCAGTAAATTGGTTCAAATGATATCACCTGCCTGTAAGGCCAAGTTTTGAAGCCCAATGTTGCCATCGCATCCATTAACTGCTTATTTTCTACTAAATGAAAGACCAATGCATTGTCATCCAACTGAAACCACATAATAAAGGATTCATCTAAGCCAGGTTCAAAATCTTTATTGAAGTGCAACCTCGTCACTGGACTTAATCTAGCTGTAACCCATGTGGCTTGCTCCATTCTAACACATCTGTCTGTAAATTCGTTAGAGCCTCCATGTAGTTCAATTTAAAGAGTAATGAAGGGCCCTGTTTATGTTTCCATGCCCTTTTTCCATAAACTCAAATCCCTTTTCTTGTCTACAGTCTGGGGGAAATCCAGACCCAAACTTAAACATGCCACTGTTGGATGTCCCATGGCCTCGGGATGTCTTGCTTTGCCTATACCTCATCTATATTACCTTGCTTGCCAATTGGAACACCTGTCCAATTGGTATATATACCCCATTATTCCCTGCACAATCCAATTCTTCTGGGATTTTATGAAATAGACAAGGAAAAAAATCTCCCCTTTGCATTACTTTATGGAATGCTCACTCAGTCAGATCAAAATAACACTATTTTGCAACAAGCTTGCAAAGTTTGGCAAAGAACTCTCAAATTGTTCCCTACAAATTCCTGGGAATATTTTACACCTCTCTGGCATAATCCTAAATTGCCTAAACTCCATTTGGAGCAGGTCGTGCAAAACTCCAGGTTGATTACTTTCCCTGATCTACAATCCCGCTACTCTCTCTGGGACCTTTCACTTAATGTATCCTGCAATTACACCATGCTATGATGGCACAGTTCACAAATGGTATCCCACCCACTGGGACTTCACTGGTCAAAGATGGTCCAACCAGACACCACATTGGGGATCTAAATTTACTTTTTATAGAGCAAGTCTCCTCTCAAGTTATTGATAAGGCTCAATCTAAATGGGTAGATTTAGGTGTATATGCTGACGATGCTGTCAGCCCAGGACAAACCCAACCTGGTCCAGTCCAATAACCTGCAATATTGCTAATGTAAGTCTATTGGCCAACACTTTGATAAATAGTTTAGTGTCAATGTTTAATAGGGAAATGGGAGGGTAGCTCGGGCATAGAGTTTCATCTTTCCCTTTCTTGGGTAGGACTGCAGTGTGAACTGCTAACATTTCCTGGGGTAACAGTCTCTGCATCGAAACCTCATTGAATACTTTACTAAGATAAGGGACTAAAAGATATTTAAAAACTTTAAAGTACTGACTAGTAAAGCCATCTGTCCCTGAACTTTGGCACAATTTAAAAAGTGTACAAGAGACAGCAAAAGAAAAAAAAATGTGATATGAAACTTACCCGGGGCTTCCTGTAGCCCCATAAGAACCATTGAGTCCCTTGACATGCTCCCGATAATGGCGAAAAACTCAGCGGTGCTTATGGGGCTGGAGGAAGCGCCAGGTAAGTATCACATCTTTTACTTTTGCCTGTTTCCTTTAAGCCCTGCTATTGCCTACTACTATAGTATTATGACACCACAGTACCATTTTACATTTCTATAATCACGTGTGGCTATTAAATAGACAGTCTTTGACAGTGGCAGAAAACACACATCCAGCACATTTCTTTTTCTGAATAGCACTATTAATACAAACATGGTCATATTCCCACTGGGCCCCAGGGGGGAAAGAGGGGTTGAATGGACTCTTGCCCTATATTGAGGAGGGAGAGAACACGGACACTCAAGAACATATTAACTTAAATATTTAGCCGAAAACTGCCTCTGTCGGCCCGAGGAACCGAAATACCAAGAGCGCTGAGAGTAGTAGTTGTTACATAGTTATTTTGGTTGAAAAAAGTCATACGTCCATCGAGTTCAACCAGTATAAAGTACAACACCAGCCTGCTCCCTCACATATCCCTGTTGATCCAGAGGAAGGCGAAAAAACCCTTACAAGGCATGGACCAATTAGCCCCAAAAGGGAAAAATTCCTTCCCGACTCCAGATGGCAATCAGATAAAATCCCTGGATCAACATCATTAGGCATTACCTAGTAATTGTAGCCATCAATGTCTGTCAACGCAAGGAAAGCATCTAAGCCCCCTTTAAATGCAGGTATAGAGTTTGCCATAACGACTTCCTGTGGCAATGCATTCCACATCTTAATCACTCTTACTGTAAAGAACCCTTTCCTAAATAAATGGCTAAAACGTTTTTCCTCCATGCGCAGATCATGTCCTCTAGTCCTTTGAGAAGGCCTAGGGACAAAAAGCTCATCCGCCAAGCTATTATATTGCCCTCTGATGTATTTATACATGTTAATTAGATCCCCTCTAAGGCGTTTTTTCTCTAGACTAAATAAACCCAGTGTATCTAACCTTTCTTGATAAGTGAGACCTTCCATCCCACGTATCAATTTTGTTGCTCGTCTCTGCACCTGCTCTAAAACTGCAATATCTTTTTTATAATGTGGTGCCCAGAACTCAATTCCAGATGTGGCCTTACTAGAGAGTTAAACAGGGGCAATATTATGCTAGCATCTCGAGTTTTTATTTCCCTGTTAATGCGTCCCAAAATTTTGTTAGCTTTAGCTGCAGCTGCTTGGCATTGAGTACGATTATTTAACTTGTTGTCAATGAGTACTCCTAAGTTGGATAATATAAGCTTTAATAGATTGTTATGGCCTGTATATATTCAGGATAGATTTCAAAGCACAAGGTCAAATGCTAAAAATACAGAATTTAAAATCTGTAAAAAGTCTCACAGCATATAGCTAGAGTGCATATATTGCATACACGTACCCTGTGTGTGTTAAGGATTAATACTCAATCAAAAAAATCCCTATTCAAAGGTACAAAAAATATATAAAATCGCATAGCATGTAATTCAAATCCATATATTGCATACAGTTGTGTTATAAATGGAGTCTATATAGGTATGAACAACTCTGAGAGTAGTAATTGGATAATATAAGCTTTAATAGATTGTTATGGCTTGTATATATTCAGAATAAATTTCAAGGCACAAGGTCAAATGCTCAAAATACAGAATTTAAAATCTATAAAAGGTTGCACCGCATATAGCTAGAGTGCATATAATGCATACACATACCCTGCGTATGTTTAGGATTAATATTCAATCAAAAAAAGATCACTATTCAAAAGTTCAAAATATTTAAAATCGCATAGTACGTAATTTAAATGCATATATTGCAAACAGCTAACTCGGTTGTTGTAGAAGTTGTAAAAGTTCACACCGCATTGGGAGTATTCACCATAAATTCTGTGACAAAGAATGCAATATTCAGTCTACATTCAACATTCAACCCCCATTCACTTCTGAGCCACCCGATGCTGTTTATGCACATGCTATGCGATTTTATATATTTTTTGTACCTTTGAATAGGGATTTTTTTGATTGAGTATTAATCCTAAACACACACAGGGTACGTGTATGCAATATATGCACTCTAGCTATATGCTGTGAGACTTTTTACAGATTTTAAATTCTGTATTTTTAGCATTTGACCTTGTGCTTTGAAATCTATCCTGAATATATACAGGCCATAACAATCTATTAAAGCTTATATTATCCAACTACTACTCTCAGCGCTGTTCATGCCTATATAGACTCCATTTATAACACAACCAGAGGTGGTTGGGAACCCCTGGCCAGTGAACAGCAGCAGGTGAAAAGAACCACACTATCCCCATCTGTACTTCCATACCACCTAAGCGCCTCTCCTTTCCGAAATACCAAGAGGTAAAGCTCGCTCTTTACAATGACATCATCCTCTGGGATTACAATATTCCCATCGATGAACCCAACAACTCTGTCATGACGCAGCTACTCACCATAGCCAACTCCCTTGGCCTAGTACAACACACCAACACCCCCACCCACACTGCAGGTCACACTCTTAACCTTATATTCACTAAATCCACCACCATAACAGACCTTGACAATGCACCCTTCCCACCCTCAGACCATCACCTTCTCACATTCAACCTCCTAACGAAAGGTATCTCCAAACTTCCCGCCCACCCACCTGGTCGATGACAGCGAGACCTACGCAAGCTCAACCCTAGTGTCCTTGCTGACCCCCTCCATGACCTCTCCTCCACCCTGTTCTAATCTTGCTGCAGCTCAGTTTCGTCAAACTCTGTCATCAGCCCTAGAGGAAGCTGCTCCCCTTATATTCTGCCCCAACCGCCCCCCCCCCCCTAACCTCCAACCCTGGCACACTACTCATACTCGCAACCTCCAGAGGGTAACACGTGCCACTGAACGGAAATGGAGGAAAACTCGACTTAACCATGATTTCCTACAGTACAAGACTAACCTGCTGCAGTTCCACACTGCCCTTGCTGATGCAAAGCAGTAATACTTTACCAAGCTCATCGGAGCACAAGCTTCCAACCCCCAGCGTCTTTTTGCCACTATCAACTCCCTGTTTAAAGCCCCCCCCCCCACCCTCTGTTTCCTCCCTCTCTGCCACAGATTTAGCCACCCACTTCACCAACAAAATTGTCTCCATCCGTCATGAAATATCCAATCTTCACCTCCCACCCCTTCCCATCCAGGTCCTCCTCCACCCTATCCTCCCCTCACCTTCTTCACTCCTACCATTAAGGAAGTCAACCACTGTACTACCCCTGCTTAAGAAACCCTCCCTCGACCCCTCACTACCCTCCAGCTACCACTCTATCGCCCTCCTCCCTTTTGCCTCAAAACTTCTTAAGCGTCTGGTTCACAAACACCTGACCAAGTACCTCAATGCCAACTCACTGCTAGAGCCACTGCAATCTGGATTTCGGCCTGCCCACTCAACCGAAACTGCTCTCACCAAAGTGGTCAATGACCTTGCCTTAGCTAAAGCTGAAGGTAAATACTCCATTCTCCTCCCCCTTCACCTTTCAGCAGCTTTTGACACAGTAGACCATCCCCTACTCCTCCAGTCCATGGGCATTCACGACCTCGCCCTGACCTGGCTTTCATCCTACCTCTCCAACCGCACCTTCACAACCGCCTTCAATGAGTCCTCATCCACCCCCAACCACCTATCTTCTCCATGGGCTTTACCTATCATCTGTATGCAGATGACACCCAGATCTATCTCCACACCCCTGACATATCCACCACTACCATGGACAAGGTCTCCACCTGCCTATCAGCCATCTCCTCCTGGATGTCCGGTAGGTTCCTGAAACTAAATCTAGACAAAATGGAATTTATGATCTTCCCACCCCAGCCATCCCTGAACCTCCCAGATATGCATGTCACTTAACTACACTACCATTTGCCCTACCTCTCAAGCCCGCTGTCCGGGTGTCACCCTGGACTCCACACTCTCCTTCACTCCCCACATCCAAAACCTCACAAAGTCCTGCAACTTCCACCTTCGCAACATCTGCAACATCCACCCTTTCCTGACCTCTGCCACCACCAAACTCCTCATCCATGCCCTTATAATTTCCTGCCTTGACTACTGCAATACCCTTCTGTCTGGTCTCCTTATGACCCAAATAGCCCCCGCTACGGTCCATCATGAATGCGGCAGCCAGAATTATCGACTCCTCCCATCATTCCACCACGGCAGCTTCCCTCTGTGAATCCCTCCACTAGCTTCCTATCCAGTCCAGAATCAGACTCAAGATACTGTGTCTGACCTACAAATCTGTCCACAAAACCTGTCCAAACTACATTTCCGATCTTACTCAGAAAGGTATATACCTAGCCACTCACTGCGTTCCTCCAATGAACTTCGCCTGACTGCCCCTTGCATCACCCAGTTCCATGCACGCCTCCAGGACTTCTCAAGAGCTGCTCCAACACTATGGAACTTCCTACCTCCACCCATTAGGGCAGCCCCCTCCTTCAACATCTTCAAAGCCCTCAAAACTCACCTTTTCACTCTGGCATACCACCCCTCACAAGTGCTCTAAACCCGCAGCTGAACTCTGGTCCCCTACCTTTCATGTCCCTACCTCTCCCTCTAGATTTTAAGCCTTCGGGCAGGCTCCTCCTCCTTTTGTGTCCTACCTGATCATGCCACTCCATTACTGTGCACCCATGCTATGCATTTGAGTGAACTCAACTTGCCTAATCTTCATGCTCCCATCCAGTGACTGACTAAGCATTACCTGGTACTCATACTGTGCGGCGTGATCTAATTTTTCTTGTATTCCTATATTGTTGTATTGCTGTATGTCACCCTAAATATTGTCTGTAACCTAAACTAATGTCCAGCTCTGTGTAATATGTTGGCGCTTTATAAATACAATAAATAAATAATAAACATATGAGCAATAGTGCTGCATTTAAAATCTACATTTTACTATTTCTTTAAAGCTTAAGTTTAATAGGCATCCTGTTAACTTAAAGATTTAGCTGAAAACAGCCTCTGTTGGCCTGAGGAACGGAAATACCAAGAGGTATAGCTCGCTCTTTACAATGACAGCTTGTCCTTGTGATACTAGAGTGGCACCTGCACATTATAATTTTCACCTAGAAAAAATTGGCAGTGCAGAGGTAAACTAATTTATCAGACCGCCCATCTGTGTAGTGTTGGATCTGAAAGCAGGGATCTTGCTATGGCAATTTCTATCCAGTATAATGTGGTATAGTTTAATGTTCACAGTAAAGTGCTGCAAAAAGTGTTTGCACTAGATAAGTCTGTGAAAATACCATACAGACAGGTGACAGCAAAAGTTAACAAAAATGTCAGGCTTTTCAAGTAAGGCAATTCACTTCTTGCTAAAGGGAATACTGTATCTGTCTGTTTCACTGAATGAATGAAAAGCAGGTGGCAGGTTTTACATTGTACTGTACATTTGCGGTACCTAGTATAGTTACGAAGGCCCAGAACCACAATATTCCAAATATGTGCATGACCTATTTGTAATTACATTTTATCTGACATTCTGTATCTAAGAATAACACAGACAAGGACTGTTGGTGCCCTTTTTAAAAAAAATTGATGGAATATGTTGATACACAAGACCTTTTGTTATTGAATCTTAGAAAACATGCATTTCTATTAAAGATCCCAGCCAGCTATAATTTTGTAGACTAACCAAAACAATTCAAGATATGCTTCTTATCAGCCATAGCACTCATTTTCGAGGACTGAATCTTTTTGTTTCCCTCACTAAAATACTTGGTTTTCTGCAATGACTGATCCACTATGCGGATGTGTAAGGACAATTTACATCTAAAGGTATTGCAAAAGCACAAATTTCTGTTTGTAGCCCTGTTCTGATCTTGCGCAGAAACACCCACTGAACTGTACTTTCACACTGCATGCATTGCATTCCGTCTTGACGGAAAATATAATGGCACTTTCACATCTATGCGGCAGTGGTACGGTTCGGTGGGTTCCATTGGAATAACTTGCAGCATGTTGTGTGTCTAACAGATGATGAGCAAATAGAGTTGCAGTGAAGCATACTTTTATGTATGGTATGCCTCACTGTACGCTGTGCAGTGTGAATTTTCAGTAGGGTTGAGTTGCAAGCACATTTTCCAGAATGCACAACGCAATGTGTATAGTGTGAAAGTAGTCTTACCCCAGTTACCACTTTCTCGTTGCACTAGAATGCAGTCACTAGTTCATCCAGCTGAGACACAAACCACAAATAATGTGGCAGGTCTTAAGTAATATTTGCTAAACGGTTTGCAATGTAGGTGATGTTCAGTATGTAATGCTTTCTTTTTCTCCCTCTTAGAAAGTAGCTTTACACTTTAACACACATTCAGGCAAATATTATATATTATATTAAATATATTACTTCACAATGATTTGTTGTAAACAGTTAACATTTCCCATTGCATTGCATTCCTGGTACTGATGTCACCTGTTAAAGGACTTTTAAGGCATGTTTAAGCTGCTGCACTCACTGACATTTCTTTGTGAACCAAGAATCACCTGTCTATATAGCATTTCGTTTCATTACAAGTGTGGTAAGGTCAGGCAGAAAATGGTCACCTTGTACATCCAATAAGCTATCCCATGGATCAGTAATATATCATCAGTCATCCTGAGTTAGAGTACATAAATAGAAACTGAATCTCCTCTCCATCCAGGATTCTGTCATTAGAAAAACAGATACCATGTAACTGGTGCTTTCACAAAATAGCAGTGTTTCCAGCTGTGCTTGCCTATCACAGTGCTGTGTGAAAGGAAACAGCACAACCGGTGTCACACAGCAGGCTAGCATTCAGCTCTCAAGGTTCTCTGTTTTTTATTTGTTGACTAATACAAATCTATGGTTATCCATTTTCTCCCGTACAGTATGGTTATTTATGATAATGAGTAATGAGCTGTAAAGGAACACATTGCTATGGAAAGAAACATCATTTAAAGCATTCTTAGATGTAATTTTTCATGAAGTGTAGTGAATCATGGTAATATCTAAAGCTACTAAAAAACAAAAAAAAAATCACAATATAAACCATATTGGTATGCAAATAATGGTATACTGCCAATTATCTTGTGCCTGAGGTAAAAATCAGTAGAGCGAATACATATTACACTGTTTATTGTTTTCCAGCCTAAAATCTCAGCTCCAGCCAAAACTTTTGCGATTGATTTAGATAGAAAGAATAAGGGTTATAATTCTTGCTAAGTTGCTGCTGTCAATTTCCAAAATGAATCTCTCTCACTGCCTGTCCTTTGTACCTAAAATACCATAATATGACATCTAGAGGTCCAAGGGAAAAGAAGAAAGGGGCAGCATTGAAAGTTTGACCCGAGTTCCAACCAATGGGATTGCATTGTCCCGGCTGTTCTGCAAAGGCCTGAGCTCCCTCAGCCAGTCACAAGGACTGAATATGGATGCAAGTTCTGTCGTAAAGCTACCATTAGCCCCCTTGTATACATGGATGACAAATTGCATGGTAAGAGTGAAGAGAACATCAACTCCCTAAGCCGCCTGACAAAGAACTACAGTACGCACATTGGGATATCATTCAGGTTGGCTAAAAGTAGCCACATGGTAGTGAACACATGGAAAGTTTTTACTGCAAATCAACTTTTTAGATACATTACCTGAGTTTCCTTGTACAATAATGCATGAAACAGCGTACTACAGCTGAAGCATTGGACAATGAGATATCACTGGTCCCAGCAGAGGGACTGCATATAGCCAAGCCCCATATCACATGGCCAGAATCCACTGAGCATCACTTAAAGGCTTTGGACACCCAGCACGTTTGCCAGGTTATCATGTAAGCTATGCTCAGCCTAAAGATTGTAATGATCCGCTCGGCTGTCTACACAGGCAGACAGCTGTTTGACCATTCCTTTAGTCTGTGGGCTGCAGGTCTCTGGAAAAGAGACCTGTCTTCACTTTGCAAGTTTCAGACCTGCTCTGCTGCTGAGGAATTTGCATACATTTGTCATGCAAATTGCCTAGCTGCCTCCTTTGAAGGCTTGCAGTATAAATATCATGTGATTCCACAATCCTTTGCTGGCCATGATGGTTTGTTACTGTTAGAACACTCCTGGAGTGTCAGCCTTGCTATTGTTTGCTAAGATTATCTTAGAGTATTCCTGGGGACTGCACTAGGCATCCCTCTAGTGCAGTCAGTTTGTATTATCTGTATTGCTTGTCTTGTCTTGTCTTGTCCTTGCCATTGCACTGTCGCCAGCGGTTGGCGATGGTGAATCATTTGGTCCAGTACCTGGATCGCACTTGCCCTAGCGGTAGTGGCAGTGGATCTCTCTAGTCGTTGTCTTGGAGTTTTACCGTAGCTGCGGTTGCTACTGGTTACTCCTTCTGTCTGTCTTGCCGTGTGGATCACACTTGCTCTGGTGGAAAAGAGCAGTGGATCCTGCTAGCTCTGTTTCTGTACTTGGATCACACTTGCTCTGGTGGAAAAGAGCAGTGGATCCTGCTAGCTCTGTTTCTGTACTTGGATCACACTTGCTCTGATGGGAAAGAGCAGTGGATCCTTCCTGTCCCTGAACCCGGATCGCACTCCCTCTGGCGGAAGAGCGGTGGATCTTATCTGACCTATTCCTGTTTTCCGTTCGTCTGTCTGGAGCAAAAGCTTGCGGTTGTCTGCGGTAGGCAGCCGTTTAGCAAGCGTTCCGGTTATCTTGTTCATTTGTGTTCATTCGATAGTCAGGGTGGCGTGCTTGTCTCTGTTGCGCTTATCGTGCGGAGACCGCACGATAAGCTGTCGCTGTTGCGCCTAAAGCGTGGTGACCGCGTTTAGGTATTGCGTTTGTTATTTTCGTTGTTATTCTCATTGTATGATATGCTGTGCCTTTCGCTCTGCTCCTGTGTTTAAACCTTTATTCTGTCTTGTGTCACTGTTGGCAATCGCCACTCTTGCGATTGCGTTCACACTTTGGTTTTCGCTGTTGTGTGTCGACCGTCGCCGGGCGGCGACTAGATTGGTAGACATACATATATTCTGTCTCTGTGCTCTCTCTCTTTAAGGGCTATCTTGCCCTGCATTGCTTCCCCACGTACAATTCCTATCTGGCAGTACAGAGGGGTTGTTCCTCTGTTCTCCACAGCTCCATCTGCCGGCAGGAATTCACCTCTACAGGTGCATTGCACCGCAGCTTGGTTCTCTCAGATTATACGCTTGTGGAGGATTTCCGCAGTGTCAGCGCGCATCCTGTGCGCTCACCACGGGAATAATTCCACAATCGTTACAAAGATACAGGCAAAATGTCTCCTATGGAGCTTTCGGCTAGAATTACGTTTATTGTATTATATGACCACTTTACTGTTCAATAAGCTTTTCTTGGTAAAAAAAAAAAAAGAAAATAAATTATTGATATACGGCATGTAATTTGTTCGTATTGTTTGACTCACACTCAGTCTGCACATAATCGTCTTTACTACTGGCAAACATGAGACTGTACTCTAGCCAAAGAGAGGGTGGGAGGGGCAAGGACAATGTCTAAGCCCAGTGGAGTACAAGTAAGATGGTAAGATGGCATCCAAATATGAGCTGCTGAAAGAATGCTTGAGGAAGCAGACACTATTATTACTAAAAGAAGAAGTGCTGTAGCATGTCAAGACTCTGTATGGCAGTGGTTCTAAACATTATAGCAGCATGTACCCCTTTATTAATGACTGTGTTGGCCAAATATCCCTTGTTGAGGATAACACCATCTCCTCTTGACACGTATATTTGTTCCATAAAAGTGTATCAATGCTTTTAAATATTCCTCAGTGCCCTAAATTAACTACATTCTGAATCAAATTTTATTATTGCATTTTTATCCCTCAATAATCAACAAGTTCTCTATAGCAAGTTCAAGTACCCCCCAAGCCCATCCCAATCACCCCCAGGGGTACACATACCATGTGTTGAGAACTTAACCTGTTTGTACCACTGACAGATTGACTGAAAGGTGACTCATCTGGGAAATTCTACCAGTGACTGAAAAAGGCTATTCTTAATTGTAGCAATGTGGCATTGAAGATAGCAGCACGTAACAGGCACTGAGCACCAGACCTGTAAAAACAGGACTCTGCCACACTAGCCAGAACCTAAGATGCTGGTTGTGCAGGGAGGTCTCAGGGAGAGTCCACACATAGTAGTGGAAATGAAACAAGGTGAAAGGTTACATACGGTAAGGTGTACGCCTTTCAAAACCAGTGAGGGATATTTTATTTGGGACATTTTGGTCAAATAAAAGGCACTACTTTTATATTAACCTTAAAACAGTGTCTGAAGTGTTTTTTTTTGTACCATTTGAAGCTTTAAACCAGCTTTCTGTTGAGTATTTAACATAAGGCTAAAAGCCAGATTTTATTTGAAGGGCCTTCGCTTTATTTTTTTAACTGGATAACCTGTCCAAAGCAGAGATCGGCCACAAAAGCAAATATCCAGTTACTGTTCAGGATAAATGGTTTAATCATAGTAATGAATGGTTTGAAATTTTTCCCAGAAGAGATTGTAAGAATTAATTAAATGCACAGCAAAATGTTTCCTCGAAGAGAAGCTTGGAGCTGGTGTTACAAGATAACAAATGTCCATCAAGGAGGTCATCTCAAAGCAGTTCAGTCTGTTTGCAAGGGGCCCTGTTAAAGGAATACTGTAGGGGGGTCGGGGGAAAATGAATTCAACTTACCTGGGGCTTCTAATGGTCCCCCGCAGACATCCTGTGCCCGCACAGCCACTCACCGATGCTCCGGCCCCGCCTCCGGTTCACTTCTGGAATTTCCGACTTTAAAGTCTGAAAACCACTGCGCCTGCGTTGCCGTGTCCGCGCTCCTGTTGATGTCACCAGGAGCGTACTGCACAGGCCCCAGGTAAGTTCAATTCATTTTCCCCCGACCCCCCTACAGTATTCCTTTAATGAGATAGAGTCTGGGACGGATGCACTTCCAACAATTGCCAATGTTAGGGGCTGCCAAAAGTTTCCCATATGATTCACAAATCAAATGATAAAATTACCACAGTGCTGCTAGATTGCCTGCCAGTGCAAAAGAGAACTCGTTTTGGGCATGTTTATAGACTTTCCACTCTGTTTAAGTCAGTGAGGGGGAAGTAATTTTACATGTCCAAAATGAGGGCAGATGAGTGGTAATGTTACCCATTTTTTCCACTATCGGCACAACCCAGTGCCGAAATCAACAGGAGGCACCGTAATACAGACTGGGTAAGAGACCCACATACAGTGAGTGTTTTATTTTATACAATTCCCTAAATTCTCCTGTAAGCAAAAGTGGTCTAAATTATTTGAAACTAAAAGTAATGCACTAGCTCTCTCTGTTGTGGATTAACCCTTATACTGGGAATACACCATAAGTTATTTCAGCAGATAGATGGTTTAAAAATTTCCGACATGTCCGATCTTATTTTGGGTCGTTTTTCTGATCGATTTCTCATTGAAGTGAATGGAAATTTATAAGAAAAGATGAGAAAAACAATCGGAAATAAGATCAGACAGTTAAATGACTGAAAAATCTCATTGTGTATTTCCAGCATTAGACTGCCAGCTATTTTTTTAAAGCTACATGTCAGTGCCAGGCTGCCAGCTATGTTTGAATTATGATTATTAAATGTCTTGCCCAAATATAGATGTACCAAAATCCACATTAGTCAGAAGGGATGTCATTGAGGTGCAAATATATTTCAGATGATTGAGAATTATGCTACCGGTAGTTTGCATAACTCTGCATTAACTTACATTATTTGCATATTGCAAGTCAAGTAGACAGTTGGCACTGCACCAAAACTTTGTACAAATGCCTTTAGACGACCGTGGCACAGGAATATGGGGAAACAGAAACACCTCTAGACATTCGCGGCAGGCAGAAGTAGTTTTGTACTAAAATGCCTTTAGACACCTGCAGCGTATGGATGTAAACACACAAATGCCTATAGATGTCCGTGGCAGTCCAAGGGTTAAGACAGTACATGGAGTACTGCTGCTCTTATTGGAGTGAAGTTGTTGTTATGGGCAACCAATCTATATCAGATGAGATTTGTGTGTTTTCCAATAGTCTGGGTGTGCTGTAACAGCAGAATGAAAGTGCAGCAGTCGAGGGCTATCCGTCTATCTCAAAACAAAAGCGCTTCTTTTGGTCAGTTTCTTTCATTCATTTGGCTGGTTTATGCTGCACGCAGGTAATCAAAATAATGACTCTGCCTTATCCAGCTCACAGTAGTTGTACATTTAAATCCGCAAACCACGAAATCCCTCTAACCCTGACTTCTAAAGGAAGTTGGAAACATTGGCTTATAAAGCTCTTCCTGACATATCTCTTGATCCGAGGGTTTAAGACAGAGCCAGGATTAAATCAAATCTCCGCCAACATGACTACGCACATACCATTCAGAATACATTAATTTTTTTTCTCAGCTGATTAAAATGAATAAAACACACCATTCTAACAGCATAAAGTGCTGGTCACACTCAGGTGTGTAAAATAAAACACAACAAAGTCTGCAAAAGCATTACCAATGTAGCTTTCCTGGCTTATAAAGTCTGCATTCTTCCTGGTGTGATAGGCATGTCATTCTGTCTGCTCCCTGATTCTGTCAATATAACCCTGGCATGAAGATTTAAAAACAAAAAACTGTCTGCTATTAGTTAGCATTGGCAATCATTTGACAGGGTTGTATCAGATCTTAGGGCCAGTGCACACCAAAACCTCTAGCAGATCCACAAAACGCTAGAGATTTTTGAAGCAGATTTCAGAGTGAATCTAGGCATGCTTAGAGGGATTTTCTAAACATACCTAGCGTTTTTTGAAACGTTTTTAGAAATCGCCATAAAAGCACTTGTGCAATGATTTCCTAGGAGAGTGTTCACATATGAGCGTTTCGATTTTCAGCAATTCGCAAATGCGCTACATGTATCATTTTCTAAGTGCTTTTGCTATAAAGTAAGGTATAGTAAAAACGCAAAACGCTTGAAAAAGCGCTTTGTATAGCGATTTCCCGAGCGCTTTTAAGAATACATTGTATTTATTCTTTTCCGGGTCAAAGAGTTCACTTCCTGAGTGACGTCAGGAAGTGAAAATCTCAATCGCTCAGTAAGAGCTCTTAGAAAAGCGCTTTTCTAAGCTCAAAGCGCAGGGAAAAGCGCTTTGAAAAAAGCTCAATAAATCGCTCAGTACTTGCGATAGCGCTGGAGATGTATAATGTGAACAAGGCCTTAGCCAGGGATGGTCAACGTAAAGCAAAGAATTTGGAGTTGATGCAGGAGTAGGCAAATTCAGTATGCAGATGAATGCAGGTAGAAAATAGACCAGTCAAATACAACCTTGGCAGGATTTGATTGGTCAATTTTCATGCTGCATGTATTTGCATATTGAATTTCCATAATCCTGCCTAAACTCAAATTCAAATTATTTAATTGCCGTTTGTCTTGCAGCTGAATTGAGCTATGCACACTGTCACAGATGCTATTTAGAATTCAGTATTAGAAATTCAGCCTTTAAATTGAAAATAAAATTGAGACTATTTACTGCTAGCACTACACATACAATTCATTATTTTATAAGTGTATTTTCTGGTCAGGTTTGCTTGAAACATTTGTGCCAGTTAATAGTGGACTGGTATTGTGATATAACATTGTGTAAGACAGAAAGCAAAAATACTTTCATAAGGTGGGCCTTGCAAACTAAAGTAAACACATGACTTAAAAGAATGAATTGTTTTTACTGAAATATTACAAAAGGATTTTTTTTCCTGTGTTACCCAAGCTTTTCACCAGGGATTTAAGTTAAGCGAGGATTGGATTATATCCGTTAAACCCTTTTAACATGAGATGATTAGGGATGGCTGCTCATTCTCTTTATTTAGATAAGCTGGCCATAAAATTCTAATTACAATATAATAAGTCTCATGTATGAAATTTCCATTGCAAAAATCATATTTATAGCCAATGCAACGATGGATACATTTTAAATTAGGAACATTTTCATGCATCCCAAGAACTAATCTGATTCAAGTCCAATGGGTACTTATGCAATTACTAAGACTGTATTTAGTTATCAAGTTACTAAGGATGGAACAGCCACTAGAGACATTATTTTACTTTACAATACTATAAAAGTTTAAAGCACAGCACTCACTGATATATCCATTTATTATTGTGATATCTCCGTTACAAAGTACCTGGGCACAACAAGAAATAAATTACAAAAGCGAGGCAATCACAAAAATGTAATGGAGATGGAATGGAGCACTTACACTCTAAGCAGTCAAAATAGCTATCCTAGAAAGTTAGTAGCGGGTGGATAGTGTACTGGTTAAGGGCTCTGCCTTTGACATGGGAGACTAGGGTTCATATCCTGGCTAGGGTCAGTACCTATTCAGTAAGAAGATCTAAGACTTAGAGCCTGCAGCTCTTGAGCGCTTTGAGTCCAACAGATGAAAAGCGCTATATAAATGTTAGGATTATTAGAAAGTCTCGTAGATTAGTTCTAATTCATAAAATTCATAAAAGGTTGTGCGGGAAAAAAAATGTTGGCGGGAAAATACTGCATTTGGTATTTTAGATGTGTGTGCTAATTCATAAAAATGTTTACAGTTGCGATAGAAGTTCTGGGATTTCCCGAACTAAGCTGGCGGTAACATGAGAAGCTGCCTGAGTTGATACAGTTTATCCTGCAGAGACAGCAATACAATAAAAGAGCCAACCCCAAATTCCCTTTAGATGTGCATTTTTTGTTATACTGCCTCTGTTTGCCCTGAATCTGCGCTGAATCTGTCTATTAGTCTTTCTTAACAATCTATTTAATTGCCACAGCTTAGAAGAACTTCAAGAAATGTTACACATGCAGGCTTTCTGATGTAAAAAACATATGAAAACAGGTACCCAAGAGGTTAAAAAACACAGCCTGGGGTATTCTGGGAAGCTTTGTTTGTTCTGCTCTCACTGCTGTTGCCTGAGAGATCTGTCTCCATTAACTTTGCTCTTACCCGCACCCTTATCACCTCTTCAAAGCAAGCGGTATTCTCTGTCCCAATGCCGCCTGTCTAATCTTTATGAATTGACATTTACTGACATGTGCTGGAGGTGTTCACCGCACAAGGCGGTAATTTACCTCACTGCTCGGGAATGTCAGCTTTTCATGTGGTAACAGCTTTTATGAATTGACATTTTGCTAAGTGTTTCGGTAAAGTCAGCTGTTTTCAGCATTACCACATGCCATAGCATCACTGTTTAACCAGTTGAGGACCACAGGTTTACACCCCCCTAGTGACCAGACGATTTTTCACAATTCCGCAAACTGCAGCTTTAACAGTATATTGCTCAATCATGCCGCAATTTAGTGTTTTTTTTAAATAAAAAAAAAAGCCTTTTTTTA
Source organism: Hyperolius riggenbachi (assembly GCF_040937935.1). Classification (NCBI taxonomy): domain Eukaryota; kingdom Metazoa; phylum Chordata; class Amphibia; order Anura; family Hyperoliidae; genus Hyperolius; species Hyperolius riggenbachi. The sequence continues at coordinate 267,266,119 of NC_090647.1, read as the reverse complement.
AATTGTTGTAGTTGCCCCTCTCTCCCCACTTCCCCTCTAAATTGGCCCTGGATGGCAATCCGTCCACTTCCTCTCCTATCATAGGCATCAGCCTATGAGAGGTATTTGATAGTGAGCCGCTCGGAGGGACAGCTAAGTGCCCCCCTGTACAGCGATATAAATAAACTGTTTTTTGTTGTTTTTTTTTCTTGTTAATAGCCTGACAGCTGCAATCGTGGGCTAGCAAGCTGATCACGGAGCACTGCGTCTCTACAGGAAACTATTGTGCATGCGCGTGCGCATTCCCTGCTAAACTCTGCCTCCAGGACCTGATAACGATTGGCGTTAGGCGGTCCTGGGGCTGCCAGCCTCCCACTGCCGTTCGGCTTCAGGGGGTTGGGAGGGGGTTAACAGGCAAATAACCCTTTGTTGTCTCTGATAGCAAAACATACCTCCAGAACCGCTGGAATGCAATGATGTGTCAGCTTGTTAAGTTTACAGAGTCACATTTTGTGGCAGACACTGGCATACCGCTATACCATAGCAGTTAAAGCATAAAGTAAATGCAATTTCTGTCTTGTGATTGTGTCCCTAGCAAAGACACAAAACATTCTTTAGGTAATCTTGAGTAGCTATTCTTACTACCTCCTAAATATAGTCAATTCACATACATAACATTTTTCTCCTGGCAGACTCAAAGCACTTTAGCTGCAGCAACTAGGGCACGCTCTATAGGCAGTAGCAGTGCTAGGAAGTCTTGCCCAAATAAATAGGCGCTGGCTTACTGAACAAAAAGAGCTGAGATTTGAACCCAAGTTTCCTACGTCAGAGCCCTTAACTATTACACTATCCAGCCGCTGCCTACATGAATTACTGGTAGTCTGAATGACTGCTAATCATTTTATGAACATGAATTGCTTATATAATGTAATCTTCTACACAAAATTGTTCACCTATGTGTAAAATAACGGCTCAGATTGGTTTGCACAATGATGTTTTTGTTCATGGATTAGAGAACTGAAATACTGAACAAGCCTTCCTGTGTGATGTTGATACAGGCAAGCAAATTACATTTTCATCCCTACCTCGCAAAATTCTTTTTGTTGAATTTGTAATTATTATGCTGAGCTAAGCTCCAATGCATAATTAAGCAAATTATCATGATAGCAAACAAAATCTGCAAATCCAAACAAACGGTTTTAGTAATCGATGTGTTTTACAGTTAAAATGTATTTTTCTGTTCTTATCTTCCTTTAGTACTGAAATACAATCCAAAACCCCACAAGTACTATATTCATCAAAGGACCTTTTAACACAGGCATTGTGATATCATCCAAGCTGTAAAGCCCAGTACACACTGGCGGATGTCTGCCCCCCGGCAGGCATTGGTACGTGACCCCTGGGATGACAGAGCACTGCAGATGCTGTACCGACATGTCATCAGCCTTCTGGCAAGCACCACATCTGTTGTTATGCGGGGGGAGGGCAGTCAGAGGTAGATCAAGCAGCGTGTGATGCAGCAAATTCCAGCAAGCGGGAGAGTTGGTAAAACAATGCTGTAATGATCTTTAGCAGACTTTGCGCAGTTGCTGTACACACGCTGGTGTGACTCCCGACAACTCTTCAATGCTGCTCCACACAAAATATGTCAACTTAGCATTGCTCCAGAGACATGTGAACTTTAGAATGAATAAGGATAATAATTCCTTTGATAAGGATAATAATTCCTTTGTGAGCAGTAAGATAAGTAAAGACAAACACATTGCTGAAAACTTAATCAGTTACCACCGCCTGAACAGAGCAGGGACAAGGTCCTCCAGCACCCAAGGCTGAGACACCAAAGTGCGCCCCTCCATCCCTCCCACCCCAGCCGTCACACACTGATTGCTATTAGACTAAGAGGGCCACAGGGCCCACAACCTCCCCAACACCTTAATATCTAGTTATCTGGCTTGCAGTCACTGCTATGTATCCCCTTTTCTTATTTCTTTCTGCTTTATACACAATTAGGAATGACAGCTGAATGAATTGTGCGCCCCCTCCTACACTGCGCCCTGAGGCTGGAGCCTCTCCAGCCTATGCCTCGGCCCGGCCCTGCGCCTGAATAAGATTCTTTCAGCGAGGCAATTGCTAGAATATACACAGAGGAGTTGACAGCAACCCCCTGTGCAGAAACATGGTCCAGTCCTGCAAGGCCGACATTTTCTGTATCTGGAAATGTCGGGATGATTTTACAGCATAGAGGCAGAGCTGTATGAAGAAAGAAGTTTCTCCTAGTGCTTGTGGAAATGTGTGCCCTAACAAACAGCATTTAAAAAAAAATATTGTTTTATCGACAGTTGTACTTTACCTTCTTAGAATGTAAGCTCAAATAGGCAGAGCTTTTTTTCTCCTTATGGGTTTAACCGTTGTGGTGGTGGTAAAATGGGTACCATATATGAAATAACTGTTTATATCGGCACCCAGGGAGAAATTTGGACTTAAATGTGATAATTGTTTTTAGGCAGGGAAGGGGTTTTTAGCAGCAAAGGCAGCGTAGATAGCGGTAGGTATTGCAGCAGGGTTTTTGTGTGCTTGTTTGTTAGCGTTGTGCTGGGAATACACCATGAGATTTTTTTGGACTATAAGACGCTCCTGACCGTAAGACGCACCTACGTTTAGAGGACAAAAACCTGAGGAAAAAATGTATACAGTGGCTTGCAAAAGTATTCGGCCCCCTTCAAGTTTTCCACATTTTGTCACATTACAGCCACAACATGAATCAATTTTATTGGCATTCCACGTGAAAGACCAATACAAAGTGGTGTACACGTGAGAAGTGGAACGAAAATCATACATGATTCCAAACATTTTTTACAAATAAATAACTGCAAAGTGGGGCGTGTGCGTAATTATTCTGCCCCCTTTGGTCTGAGTGCAGTCAGTTGCCCATAGGCATTGCCTGATGAGTGCTAATGACTAAATAGAGTGCACCTGTGTGTAATCTAATGTCAGTACAAATACAGCTGCTCTGTGAGGGCCTCAGAGGTTGTCTAAGAGAATACTGGAAGCAACAACACCATGAAGTCCAAAGAACACATAAGAAGTCCCATTTGCAGTTTGCCACAAGCCATGTGGGGGATAAGGCAAACATGTGGAAGAAGGTGCTCTGGTCAGATAAGACCAAAATTGAACTTTTTGGCAAAAATACAAAACGCTATGTGTGGCAGAAAACTAACACTGCACATCACTCTGAACACACCATCCCCATTGTCAAATATGGTGGTGGCAGCATCATGCTCTGGGGGTGCTTCTCTTCAGCAGGGACAGGGAAGCTGGTCAGAGTTGATGGGAAGATGGGTGGAGCCAAATACAGGGCAATCTTGGAAGAAAACCTCTTGCAGTCTGCAAAAGACTTGAGACTGGGGCGGAGGTTCACCTTCCAGCAGGACAACGACCCTAAACATAAAGCCAGAGCAACAATGGAATGGTTTAAAACAAAACATTTCCATGTGTTAGAATGGCCCAGTCAAAGTCCAGATCTAAATCCAATCGAGAATCTGTGGCCAGATCTGAAAACTGCTGTTCACAAGCGCTGTGCATCTAATCTAACTGAGCAGGAGCTGTATTGCAAAGAAGAATGGGCAAGGATTTCAGTCTCTAGATGTGCAAAGCTGGTAGAGACATACCCTAAAAGACTGGCAGCTGTAATTGCAGCAAAAGGTGGTTCTACAAAGTATTGACTCAGGGGGCCGAATAATTACGCACACCCCACTTTGCAGTTATTTATTTGTAAAAAATGTTTAGAATCATGTATGATTTTCATTCCACTTCTCACATGTACACCACTTTGTATTGGTCTTTCGTGTGGAATTCCAATAAAATTGATTAATGTTTGTGGCAGTAATGTGACAAAATGTAGAAAACTTCAAGGGGGCCGAATACTTTTGCAAGCCACTGTATACTAAACCTGGTTTATTCATGGTGAAGGGACATCTTGTGGATTATGTCCCCTTTGTACCTCGTGTCTCCCTGTGTCCTGTTGTGTCCTTCTCTGTCCTCCTCTATCATCTTTGGGTCCCCCTTTTGTCCTCCATTTGTCCCCCTGTGTACTCTGCATGGGCACAGTACAGGGAGTCCCTGACACTGCGGCGGGTTGGAGGGTCATACTGGCAGGCATTCACAAGTCAGGAACTCCCTACACTTGGACAATTACTTTTTCCCCAACTTTTGGAGGAGAAAACGTGAGTATTATAGTCCAAGAAATACAGTAATTTCCGACAGGTCCGATCTTATTTTCAATCGTTTTTCTGATCTATTTTTCATAGAAGTGAATGGGAATCAATCAGAAAATCTATCGGAAAATCGATTGGATAGTAAATCTGCTGAAAAATCTCATTGTGTATTCCCAGCATTAGGCAACAATAGAGGGAGGGTTCAAGTGAGAATAGGTTAGGTTCAGTGATAATAAAATGATCTACTATTGTATTACTCATTGTCCAGTAGTAGAAAATTGGTAATTTTACCTATAATTCTACTGGTGGCTATCTCCAGCGCCCAAATTACTGCAGCGCCCTTTTTACATATATGCCCTTTTTCCACCTCTATGTTCAATGCATTAGCTGACCTGTTTAACTGTATTATCTGTATACTATTGTGTTGTGATGCTCCATAACTTGTATTCTCTTGTACAGCACCACAGAAGATTATATAAAAATAATAAGCAAAAAAACCTAAATCATGCATAAGAAGATATGTCTAGTGGAGTCAAAGAATACTAATTTACTTTAACCCCACTGAACATTACAGCTATTTATAATCCATTTTAAGAAAACAGTAACAAAAAGAGATTATGGCAGTTAAATTACATTAAACCCACAGCTTAATATTTTCTTATGAACCCATATGGAGCGAGGAACACTCATGTTAGTTTGTAAAATGAAAAGTCGCATCTAATTAGTGTGGGCAGAGATTTACAGTGCACATTGTGTCGGATTATTTCAGTCATATTTTCCCCCTCAATCCACGTGTTTTTTTCAGTCATTTCTTTTTTTTTTCAGATCTCGCACATATTAATAGCATCTTGTACTGGACACCCAAGAAGATATGTAATTGTACTGCTGGCTAACTCCCCTTAGCCATTATGATGTGTGACTTATCAAGGATAGTGTAGTTTACCTTTGAATAGAACATGTTAAAGGGGCAAGTGAAGTGAGAAGGATATGGAGGCTATCATATTTATTTCCTTTTAACCACTTCAGGACCACAGGCTTTACAGGGCCGCACAACTCAGCACACAAGTGATTCTCCCCCCTTTTCTCCCTGCCAACAGAGCTCTCTGTTGGTGGGGTCTGATCGCTCCCCCAATGTATATTTTTTGTTTCATAAATATTTATATGTTTGTTTTTTTATAAATGTTACTATTTTTGCTTTTATTTTTTTACTTCCCGCTTCCTCCCTCCCCATCGACAGCCAATCAGCGTGATTGGCTGTCACAGGCTTCAGTCTACGTCAGCCGATCACTCCCTGGACTACAGAGGGGACAGCCGTGTCACACGGCTGTCCCCAGTACATCGCTGTCTTAGATCGCCAAAGTGTAGTAAGTAAAGAGACGGCAGTTTTGACGTCTAAGTCTCCTAGCGGCGATCGCCGCTGGGAGGCTGATGGCGGAGCGGAGCTCCATCATTCATGCGGAGATGCGCTGAAAATCCCGCGCCCCAGGACTTGACGCCTAATTGGCGTTAGGAGGTCCTGGGGCTACCGCCTTGATTACGCCCATGGGCGTTAGGCAGTCGTTAGGTAGTTAAACAATACAAATCGCCTGACTGTCCTGCCAATGCTCTGCCTCTAATATAGTTTTAGTCATAGACCTAAACAAGCATGCAGATTAGATGTTTGACTTATGTTTGGCTGCATTTGCTACATGCTTATTTCAGGTGTGTAACTCAGACACTACTGATGTATGAAAGATCAGCAGGACAGCCATGCAACTGGTATTTTTTAAAAGGAAATAAATATGGCAGGCTCCATATCTCTCTCCCTTCAGTTGTCCTTTAAAAATGAAAAGTGTATTTGTAGTAGTTAGTCAGCTAGTCAGAAACTACTTATCAAAATGTTCTTTGTGTGTTATTATAGATCGCATTTTTGGAAGGATATGGAAATATCAGCTTACAGGGTCAAGTCTCTCAGATCCTATGCTGTTTTGGTTCACAGGTGAATTTGCAAGATATATTACAGCAGAGCACAGAATGCGAGGATCAGAAGATCTCTCCCGTTGTGCTTAGCATAGCTGCCTTTCTAAAGTATAGGTGAATAAAGCAAGTTCATACAGTAAAACCTCCATTATCCAGCACCAACAGGGATCGGCTGATGCCAGAGAAGTATAATTCCTGTTTGCTTGAGAGTCAATGTTAAAAATAAGCCTAACTAAAACAGTACTGTACCCCACACTGTATTATTACCAGGGGTCGAGTCCTGCGTGGACGCGGGTGAACGGCGTCCACCCACTTTTTCTTCAGCGTGGACGCCGTCCACCCTGGCTTGTGTGGAGGGGAGCAGAGCAGAGAAGGAGAGCTATGGGGACAGCGGAGATGGGCAGACATCTCCCCCCCATCCCTCACCTTCGTGCTCCCCTTCCTGCCTCTCCCCTCCAGTGTTTTGAAGTGTCGGGCCCGGCAGCAAAAGTCGGCGGAGACTTTCCGCCTTCTTTCGGCCGCAAGGGACGCTCCGCTCTGTGTGTTGCTAGAAGACCAGACTAGCCGCACACAGAGCGGAGCGTCCCTTGCGACTGGAACGCGGTAAGTCTCCGCCCACTTTCGCCGCCGGGCCCGACACTTCAAAACACAGGAGGGGAGAGGCAGGAAGGAGAGCATGAAGGTGAGGGATGGGGGGGGGGGGAGATGTCCAACCATCCCCGCTGTCCCCATAGCTCTCCTTCTCTGCGCTGCTCCCCTCCTGCTGGTGGCAAACCTGGCTACCTGGGCACATATACCCCTGCCTACATATACTGGGCACATATACCCCTGGCTACCTGGGCACATATACCCCTGCCTACATATACTGGGCACATATACCCCTGGTTACCTGGGCACATATACCCCTGCCTACATATACTGGGCACATATACCCCTGGCTACCTGGGCACATATACCCCTGCCTACCTATACTGAGCACATATACCCCTGGCTATCTGGGCACATATACCCCTGCCTACATATACTGGGCACAAATACCCCTGGCTACCTGGGCACATATACCCCTGCCTACATATACTGGGCACATATACCCCTGGTTACCTGGGCACATATACCCCTGCCTACATATACTGGACACATATACCCCTGGCTACCTGGGCACATATACCCCTGCCTACCTATACTGAGCACATATACCCCTGGCTACCTGGGCATATATACCCCTGCCTACATATACTGGGCACATATACCCCTGACTACATATACTGCGCACATATACCCCTGACTACATATACTGGGCACATATACCCCCTGCCTACATATACTGGGCATATATATATACCCCTGGCTACATATACTGGGCACATTTACCCCCTGCCTACATATACTGGGCATATATACCCCTGGCTACATATACTGGGCACATATACCCCTGCCTACATATACTGGGCACATATACCCCTGCCTACATATACTGGGCACATATACCCCTGACTACATATACTGGGCACATATACCCCTGGCTACATATACTGGGCACATATACCCCCTGCCTACATATACTGGGCATATATACCCCTGGCTACATATACTGGGCATATATACCCCCTGCCTACATATACTGGGCACATATACCCCTGCCTACATATACTGGGCACATATCCCACTGGCTACATATCCTCTGCACATATACCTCTGCCTATATATACTGGGCACATATCCCACTGGCTATATATACTGAGCACATATGCCACTGGCTATATATACTGGGCACATATACCCCTGCCTCTATATACTGGGCACATATACCCCTGCCTATATATACTGGGCACATATGCCCCTGGCTATATATACTGGGCACATATACCCCTGACTACATATACTGGGGACATATCCCACTGGCTACATATACTGGGCACATATACCCCTGGCTACATATACTGGGGACTACTATACTCATGGCTACTTATACTGGGGACACCTATAGACCTGGCTACCTGGGGGTACCTATTTTGGGGGAACTGCTGTCAGATTATCTGCATTTTTGTGGAACCGCTGTTATGTATTTTGGGGAACAGCTGCCAGATTATGTGTATGTTAGGGGAATGGCTGCTGCCAGATTACGTGTATTTTGGGGAACTGCTGCCAGATTGTGTATGTTTGGGGGACCACTACTGCCAGATTATATGTCCTTTGGGTGTTACGTGTATTTTGGGTGATCCGCTGCCAGGTTTCGGAGAATTTTGGGGAACTGCTTCCAAATTATGTGTATGTTGGTGGAACTGCTGCTGCCACATTGTCTATTTTGGGGGAACCACTTCCATATTATCTGTATTTTGGAGGAACTTCTACCAGATTATGTGTCTTTTTGGTGAAATGCTTTCAGATTACATCTAATTTTGGGGGATACACTACGGCAGAGCTCAAACTTCCTCGGCAGACATTTTACATCACTGCTAAGTTCATGTATATTTGGCCCCACCCATGACCACGCCGTGCTTGACCACGCCCATTTTTGGCGCTCTACGCGCGGCGCAGGAGTTCTCCAAGTGAGTCCACTCACTTCTTTTCCCAGGACTAGACCCCTGATTATTACCATAATTAAATAAGTATTAATGTTGAAATAAGACAAGACAAGACAAATAACATTTATATTGCGCTTTTCTCCTTGCGGACTCAAAGCGCCAGAGCAGAGCAGCAGCCACTAGGGCGCGCTCTATTGGCAGTAGCAGTGTAAGGGAGACTTGCCAAAGGTTTCCTACTGAATTAGTGCTGGCTTACTGAACAGGCAGAGCCGAGATTCGAACCCTGGTCTCCTGTGTCAGAGGCACAGCCCTTAACCATTACACCATCAGCCAAATACAGTAATTAAAAACAAATTTAGACAAAGGGCTGGCTTAACTTAATGTAATAGAGGTTTATTACTGTATTAAGAAGTGTAAAATTAGATTTGTGCTGGTTGCTTGAGAATTCTGGTAAACCAAGTTCTGTATGGCAGGGGTTTTACTGTATATATTTTTGGGCCCTCATAGATAATACAAGAATTAAACAGCACATGTATCCCAAAAATATCTGAAAGCCAGGGATGGAAGAAACCCACTGCGACCACTTCTTATCCGTGCCTGTCTCTTGCAAATTGATAGCCACAGTGTCTGACATTAACCCATAGAGAATTGTCTAAAACCACACCGGTCTTTGGACATAGCAGTTTTAGGTATATAGTACCATTTCACTAGTGAGATCAGAAAGAAAAGTTGAGCCCAGAAGTAAAATTTGGTTTTCATCATTCATAGAGAATGACACTCTAGCCTGCCTTTTAAGATAGTTTGAGAAGCTATTTATAGATATGGTAATAAAGGAAGATAATGGCATAAAGAAAACTTCAGTTTACTTGGTATGGTTCAAAAAAAAATAAATCCATTGAGTGGCCAGTCTGAACAGAAACACCTTGATGAGAGAGGCCAGAAAAGAATGTGTTTTAGCTAACAGAAAGCTTATAATAACATAAAATAACTGCTGCTTATAACTGTGGTGCGCAGAGAAACATCTCAGAATGCACACCTCTGACCACATGGGATTCTAGTCCTGTCAGTCAAGGACAGAATGTTGAATCTGTGATGGGCACAAGACAGAACTGAACAACTAAAAACTGGACAAGCATAGCCTGGTCCAATCAATTGTCCTTTTTGCTGAGGAACACAAATGGAAAGAGTAGATTTTGGAAAGCATCCATAGACACAACCTGCCTTGCATCAACAGTCCAGGCTAGCGGACATGGGCATATGGGAGAATATGGAATATGTGCAGCATGAATGTGCAGATGATAAATCTGCAGAAATTGTGCAACACTATCAATGTCAACAATCTGGCCCCGAATCTCAAAGGGATATTTTCAACATCTTGTAGAAACAATGCCAGTAATATCTGAAGCGATCTCAAGGACAAACCCAGAATTAGTGTAGTGTTCCTGATAAAGTGCTAAGCGAGTTTAAAGCAGACCTGAACGCTTGCACAGCACTCAATGAAAAGTCTTTATTCCACATATAGTTGATGAAGAAATATCTGTGTTCTGTTTTTGTATAGCCAGATCAAAGTGTCCCAATTAGTTCTTATGGGTTACTGGGTATAATAGACTGCTGGAGAGCTCTGCCTCTGCATGCAACTCTCCATACAGTAAACACTAAGGCTTAACCATTTCACTGCTCTCTGGAAAGTGAAACCAAGTTAAACAGGGGGGGGGGGGGTAGGAGTTCCAGAAATTGTAATGAATATTTTTTTCCATGAAGGTCATCGTACTGTGGCTAATTTTTTTAGACCAGAGAAAAAGTTCCGAGTTTAGTTCCACTTTGAGTATGCTAATTACCACTTGAGGACCCACCCTTTACCCCCCCTTAAGGACCAGCGCAGTATTCTGTGATCTGTGCTGGGTGGGCTCTGCAGCCCCCAGCGCGATCAGATCGCCCCCCTTTTTTCCCCCCTATGGGGATGATGTGCAGGGGGGGTCTGATCGCTCCTCTTGGCTGGCATGTTGCGGGGGGGGGGCACCTCAAAGCCCCCCTCCGCGGCGAAATTCCCCCCCTCCCTCTCCTACCTGTCATCCCCGGTGATCCGGGCTGCACAGGACGCTATCCGTCCTGTGCAGCCAGTGACAGGACGTCCCCTGTCACATGGCGGCGATCCCCGGCCGCTGATTGGCCGGGGATCGCCGATCTGCCTTACGGCGCTGCTGCGCAGCAGCGCCGTACAATGTAAACAAAGCGGATTATTTCCGCTTGTGTTTACATTTAGCCTGCGAGCCGCCATCGGCGGCCCGCAGGCTATTCACGGAGCCCCCCGCCGTGAATTGACAGGAAGCAGCCGCTCGCGCGAGCGGCTGCTTCCTGATTAATTAGCCTGAAGCTGGCGACGCAATACTGCGTCGCTGGTCCTGCAGCTACCACTTTGCCGACGCGCGTTATGAGTGCGCGGTCGGCAAGTGGTTAATGAAATACTGTATATAGTATCAAAAATGCAGGTCAAGTCTCAAACAACCAGGTTCATATATATGTATTGCAAGGTAAGCAAGATGCTCTACTAACAGGTGATATATGTATCAACATCGGCTGACAATCTCAGCTTCTATAGTAGTTCCTCATCACTTGCCTGATTGACATACTGCACACCTGTATTTTCTTAAATGAAAATGACCCAACAACACCCACATGGTTTATATATCTGAATAGTTGTCTCTGCTTCTATGGATTTAGAATTTAATTTCTTTTATCTGCATCAAGAGAGACAGAGAGAGAATACTGAGTAGACAACAGCTGTTTAATGCTCCTGAATGGTGGCATTAACAGCACTAAAGTGAATTTAAATCTTTAATTGCAGGCGACCTATAACACAATGTGGCATAGCACTGAGGACAATGAGTCTATCATTGCTTCCCCATACACTCAGAATACAGGCTTTAAAAATAAAATAGCAGGTTTCTGCAGCAATTCAAATCAGCTTATTATTTCAGGAGAAAGTTATTTCAAGCAAATACCCAAGTCACTTGCATTCTATTTGTACTGCAATATTAACATTAGATTTTTGGAAGCAGAATGTCTCTGTCAGTCTTTTACAATGTATACCTATATTATTATTAATTTCTGTTACAGCTGAAATTCACGCACTTTAAAAAAAATAAAAATTACAATTTCAGTAATTTACATGCATATCCAATAACTAACTGCCTTACACAGAGAGTAAAAATACTGGCATTATCACGAAATCTGCTTCATCTAGTTTCCTACACAGCAGTTTTCAATTTGGTTGGAGGAGGGCTCCCTGTGCTCTTAGGCCTCTTTCACAGTGGGACGGTGCGTTTGATGCGACATAAAGGTCGCATAACGTGCCCCTAATGCAACGCATTGAAAGACTATAACTTGGACGTTATAGTACATTCTTGAGCCCTGCGTTTGGTGCGCCGTTTTCGTCGCACAGTGATGGAACGAAAACGGCGCATGCGTTACATAAAAAAAAAAACATTACTGAGCATCAGATTTATTGCTAAACGCACAGCATGCAGCACTTTCTAAATATTGCTACACGTTACACACAACACAACGTGTGCACTGTGTATGTTGCACAGACTTAATATTGCTGTGCGTTAGTCCATGTTAAAACATTTTCTAACGTGCGACTTTAACGTCCCACTGTGAAAGAGGCCTTAACCACTTCCCAACCGCCGTATTGACAATTGGCGGCCGGGAAGTGGACCCCGCAAGGACCGCCGTATTGACAAATGGCGGCGGTCCTTGTAGGGGCATGGGCGGTGCGATCGCGTCATACGTGACGCGATCCTCCGCCGGCGCCTGTCTCCGCTCACCCGCCACAACATCCCGCCAGCCATACGGAATCGCCCGCGGAATGTTAACCCGACGATCTCCGCATACAAAGTGTATAATACACTTTGTAATGTTTACAAAGTGTATTATACAGGCTGCCTCCTGCCCTGGTGGTCCCAGTGTCCGAATGACCACCAGGGCAGGCTGCAGCCACCCTAGTCTGCACCAAGCACACTGATTCCCCCCCCCCCCCCCTGCCCCCTGATCGCCCACAGCACCCCTCAGACTCCCCCCTGCCCACCCCCCAGACCCATGTTTACGCCCAATCACCCCCCTAATCACCCATCAATCACTCCCTGTCACTATCTGTCAACGCTATTTTTTTTATCCCCCCCCTGCCCCCTGCTCCCTCCTGATCACCCCCCCCACCCCTCAGATTCTCCCCAGACCCCCCCCCCATGTACAGTATGCATCTATCCCCCCTGATCACCTGTCAATCACCTGTCAATCACCCATCAATCACCCCCTGTCACTGCCACCCATCAATCAGCCCCTAACCTGCCCCTTGCGGGCAATCTGATCACCCACCCACACCAATAGATCGCCCGCAGATCCGACATCAGATCACCACCCAAGCGCAGTGTTTACATCTATTCTCTCCTCTAAACACCCACTAAATACCCATCAATCACCCCCTATCACTGTTACCCATCAGATCAGACCCTAATCTGCCCCTTGCGGGCACCCAATCACCCGCCTACACGCTCAGATTGCCCTCAGACCCCCCTTATCAATTCGCCAGGGCATTATTTACATCTGTTCTTCCCTGTAATAACCCACTGATCACCCATCAATCACCCCCTGTCACTGCCACCCATCAATCAGCCCCTAACCTGCCCATTGCGGGCAATCTGATCACCCACCCACACCAATAGATCGCCCGTAGATCCGACATCAGATCACCTCCCAAGTGCAGTGTTTACATCTGTTCTCTCCTCCAAACACCCACTAATTACCCATCAATCACCCCCTGTCACTGCTACCCATCAGATTAGACCCCTATCTGCCCCTAGGGCACTCAATCACCCGCCCATACCCTCAGAATGCCCTCAGACCCCAGCCCTGATCACCTCGCCAGTGCATTGCTTGCATCTATTCCCCCCTCTAATCACACCTTGAGACACCCATCAATCACCTCCTGTCACCCCCTAGCACACCTACCCATCAGACCAGGCCCTAATTTGCCCCGTGCGGGCTCCTGATCACTCGGCCAAACCCTCAGATCCCCCTCAGACCCCCTTCCGATCACCTCCCCAGTGCATTGATTGCATCTATTTTCCCCTCTAACCACCCCCTGAGACACCCATCAACCACCTCCTGTCACCCCCTAGCACTCCTATCCATCAGATCAGGCCCAATACAACCTGTCATCTAAAAGGCCACCCTGCTTATGACCGGTTCCACAAAATTTGCCCCCTCATAGACCACCTGTCATCAAAATTTGCAGATTCTTATACCCCTGAACAGTCATTTTGAGACATTTGGTTTCCAGACTACTCACGATTTTGGGCCCGTAAAATGCCAGGGCGGTATAGGAACCCCACAAGTGACCCCATTTTAGAAAAAAAGACACCCCAAGGTATTCTGTTAGGTGTATGATGAGTTCATAGAAGATTTTATTTTTTGTCAAAAGTTAACGGAAATTGATTTTTATTGTTTTTTTTCACAAAGTGTCAATTTTCACTAACTTGTGACAAAAAATAAAATCTTCTATGAACTCACCATACTCCTAACAGAATACCTTGGGGTGTCTCCTTTCTAAAATGGGGTCACTTGTGGGGTTCCTATACTGCCCTGGCATTTTAGGGGCCCTAAACCGTGAGGAGTAGTCTACAAAACAAATGCCTCAAAATGACCTGTGATTAGAACGTTGGGCCCCTTAGCGCACCTAGGCTGCAAAAAAGTGTCACACATGTGGTATCGCCGTACTCAGGAGAAATAGTATAATGTGTTTTGGGGTGTATTTTTACACATACCCATGCTGGGTGGGAGAAATCTCTCTGTAAATGGACAATTGTGTGTAAAAAAAAAATCAAAAGATTGTCATTTACAGAGATATTTCTCCCACCCAGCATGGGTATGTGTAAAAATACACCACAAAACACATTATACTACTTCTCCTGAGTACGGCGGTACCACGTGTGGCACTTTTTTACACCCTAAGTGCGCTAAGGGGCCCAAAGTCCAATGAGTACCTTTAGGATTTCACAGGTCATTTTGCGACATTGTTGGTTTCAAGACTACTCCTCACGGTTTAGGGCCCCTAAAATGCCAGGGCAGTATAGGAACCCCACAAATGACCCCATTCTAGAAAGAAGACACCCAAAGGTATTCCGTTAAGAGTATGGTGAGTTCATAGAAGATTTTATTTTTTGTCACAAGTAAGCGGAAAATGACACTTTGTGAAAAAAAAAAAACAATTAAAATCAATTTCCGCTAACTTGTGACAAAAATAAAATCTTCTATGAACTCACCATACTCCTACCGGAATACCTTGGGGTGTCTAAGTTGTACACCCCAAGGTAGTAGTACAGTAGTAGAAGTAGTACAATGTGTTTTGGGGTGTATTTTTACACATACCACACATACCCATGCTGGGTGGGAGAAATATCTCTGTAAATGGACAATTGTGTGTAAAAAAAAAATCAAAAGATTGTCGTTTACAGAGATATTTCTCCCACCCAGCATGGGTATGTGTAAAAATACACCCCAAAACACATTATACTACTTCTCCCGAGTACGGCGATACCACATGTGTGGCACTTTTTTGCACCCTAAGTGCGCTAAGGGGCCCAAAGTCCAATGAGTACCTTTAGGATTTCACATGTCATTTTGCGGCATTTGATTTCCAGACTACTCCTCATGGTTTAGGGCCCCTAAAATGCCAGGGCAGTATAGGAACCCCACAAATTACCCCATTTTAGAAAGAAGACACCCCAAGGTATTCTGTTAGGACTATGGTGAGTTCATAGAAGATTTTATTTTTTGTCACAAGTTAGCGGAAACTGACACTTTGTGAAAAAAAACAATACAAATCAATTTCCGCTAACTTGTGACAAAAAAAATCTTCTATGAACTCACCATACTCCTAATGGAATACCTTGGGGTGTCTTCTTTCTAAAATGGGGTCATTTGCAGGGTTCCTATACTGCCCTGGCATTTTAGGGGCCCTAAACCGTAAGGAGTAGTCTGGAAATCAAATTCCGCAAAATGACCTGTGTAATCCTAAAGGTACTCATTGGACTTTGGGCCCCTTAGCACAGTTAGGGTGCAAAAAAGTGCCACACATGTGGTATCGCCATACTCGGGAGAAGTAGTACAATGTGTTTTGGGGTGTATTTTTACACATACCCATGCTGTGTGGGAGAAATCTCTCTGTAAATGGACAATTGTGTGTAAAAAAAAAGAAATAAAAAAATTGTCATTTACAGAGATATTTCTCCCACCCAGCATGGGTATGTGTAAAAATACACCTCAAAACACATTGTACTACTTCTCCTGAGTACGGCAATACCACATGTGTGGCACTTTTTTGCAGCCTAACTGCGCTAAGGGGTCCAAAGTCCAATGAGCACCTTTAGGCTTTACAGGGGTGCTTACAATTAGGCACCCCCTAAAATGCCAGGACAGTAAACACACCCCACAAATGACCCCATTTTGGAAAGTAGACACTTCAAGGTATTCAGCGAGAGGCATGGTGAGTCCGTGGCAGATTTCATTTTTTTTTGTCGCAAGTTAGAAGAAATGGAAACTTTTTTTTTTTTTGTCACAAAGTGTCATTTTCCGCTTACTTGTGACAAAAAATAATATCTTCTATGAACTCACTATGCCTCTCAGTGAATACTTTGGGATGTCTTCTTTACAAAATGGGGTCATTTGGGGGGTATTTATACTATCCTGGAATTCTAGCCCCTCATGAAACATGACAGGGGGTCAGAAAAGTCATAGATGCTTGAAAATGGGAAAATTCACTTTTTGCACCATAGTTTGTAAATGCTTTAACTTTTACCCAAACCAATAAATATAGGCTGAATGGGTTTTTTTTCATCAAAAACATGTTTGTCCACATTTTTCGTGCTGCATGTATACAGAAATTTTACTTTATTTGAAAAATGTCAGCACAGAAATTAAAAAAAAAATCATTTTTTTGCCAAACTTCATGTCTTTTTTTGATGAATATAATAAAAAGTAAAAATCGCAGCAGCAATCAAATAGCACCAAAAGAAAGCTTTATTAGTGACAAGAAAAGGAGCCAAAATTCATTTAGGTGGTAGGTTGTATGAGCGAGCAATAAACCGTGAAAGCTGCAGTGGTCTGAATGGAAAAAAAGTGCCTGGTCCTTAAGGGGGTTAAAGCCCACGGTCCTCAAGTGGTTAAAGGACAACTGAAGTAAGAAGACTATGGAGGCTGCCATATTTATTTCCTTTTGAACCATACCAGTTGCCTGGCAGCCCTGCTGATCTATTTGGTTGCACTATTGTTTGAATTGCACCAGAAACATGCATGCAGCTAATCTTGTCAGATCTGACATGTCAAAAAAATCTGATCTGCTGCATGCTTGTTCAGGGTCTATGGCTTAAAGTATTTGAGGCAGAGGATCAGGAGGATAACCAGGTAACTGGAAATGCTTAAAAGCTAATAAATATAGCAGCCTCCATAATATAATATAACTTGCTTCAGTTGTCCTTTAACCACTTCAGCCTTCAGTCGGTTTCACTTTATGCATCCGAGCAATGTTCACCTCCCATTCATTAGCCTATAACTTTATCACTACTTATCAGAATGAACTGATCTATATCTTGTTTTTTTTCCGTCACCAATTAGGCTTTCTTTGGGTGGTACATTTTGCTAAGAGCCACTTTAGCGCAAATGCATTTTAACAGGAAGAATAAGAGAAAAACGGAAAAAATTCATTATTTCTTAGTTTTCAGCCATTATAGTTTTAAAATAATACATGCCTCCTTAATTAAAACTCACGTATTGTATTTGCCCATATGTTCCGGTATTACACCGTTAAAATTATGTCCCTATAACAATGTATGGCGACAATATTTTATTTGGAAATAAAGGTGCATTTTTTCCATTTTACATTGATCACTATTTACAAGTTTAAAATAAAAAAAGTATAGAAATATTTCATCTTTACATTGATATTTAAAAAGTTTAGACCCTTAGGTAAATATTTACATGTTTTTTTTTTAATTATCGTAATGTTTTTTTTTATATTAAACATTTTATTTGGGTATTTTTTGGGAGGGTGGGATGTAAACAGAACTTTTATAATGTAAATGTGTGTTAAGGTTTTTTTTTTTTTACTTTTAGTTGTAGTTTTACTTTTTGGCCACAAGATGGCGGCCATGAGTTTGTTTACATGACGTCACTCTAAGCGTAACATACGCTTAGAGGGACGTATGGGGGACGCAACCGGATCAGCTAAAAATAGCGCTAATATATTTGGGCGCGGCTATATTTCTAATGTTAATTATCGTTTTTGTAAATTTACACTCAATTTTGCATATGTTTGGGCACAAGTGCCTAAAATCGATATTTTACGTAAATCGATAAAGTAAACTCGGTAATATTCCTAATTTTGTTGTGGAATCGGTAATATTGGTAATTTAAAGTTTATGATAATATATCAGAATGAATATCATAACGCTAAATAAAGAAAAACATCAGTCATAACGATAACTTAAAAAGTCTTTTGGTGTAATAATGGTAAATGAACATGTTTAATGATGGAATGTAAGCAAATTCTGTCCAAATACATATAATTTTGTAATTACGAAAATATAACATTCACTGTACAGATGTAATAACGATATTTGACATTTCTATTTACGATAATATATGAAGTATTTACGATAATTTAGGGTTAGACACCACCAGGGAAGTGGTTAGGGTTAGGCACCACCAGGGGGATGGTTAAGGTTAGGCACCACCAGGGGGTGGTTAGGGTTAGGCACCACTAGGGGGTCTAGGGGTTAAGGATAGGTACAGGGAGGGTTCTGTGCCAGAGTAGGTTTAGGTACATTTAGGGTTAGCCACCACCATGGGGGGTTAGGGTTAGGCACCACCAGGGGGGGGTGGTTAAGGTTAGGCACCACCAAGGGAGGGTTCTGTGTGAGAGTAGGGTTGGGTTAAGCTGTGTTGTTGAATTACATTACGATATTTAACGTTATTATATTTTCGTTTTCATCTCACATCTGTTTTATACCTGTGATAATAATAATCAGAATTATCAATTTTACATTACAAATACCGTTAAATTATCGATATTTCTAAATTACGATATTTTTCTTTTCCCGGTAAATCGCGTCTAAATTTGACCGTGACTTTTTTAAATGTATGCGACGCAACAGCCAGAAAAAGCGAAGCTTCTGAGAGAAGCTGACTCTTTTTCTGCGGGGGAGAGGAATCAGTGATCGGGCACCATAGCACGATTCACTGATTCGTGGGCTAACGATCCACGGCCGGGAGCACGCGCGATCAGCCGCGGGAGCGCGCGGACGCGCACATGGACTCCTGGGCGTAGCCAGTATGTCCAGGAGGCAAAAGTAGTTAAAGGAGAACTGTAGTGAGAGGTATATGGAGGCTGCCATATTGATTTCCTTTTAAGCTATACCAGTTGCCTGGCAGCCCTGCTGATCTATTTGGCTGCAGTAGTGTGAATCACACCAGAAACAAGCATGCAGCTAATCTTGTCAGATCTTACAAAAATGTCAAACACCAGATCTGCTGCATGCTTGTTCAGGGTCTAGGGCTAAAAGTATTGGACGCAGAGGATCTGCAGGATAGCCAGGTAACTGGTATGGCTTAAAAGGAAATCAATATGGTAGCCTCCATATACCTTTCACTACAGTTCTCCTTTAAGGTAACAGCATGAGCTTGATTACAGACGGAGCACAATAACAAGCAAATTAGTTACTGGTTGCCCTGCAATTTGCAAGTAGTAGGTCCAAGGTGGGGTTTACATGAGGAATAGCGGGGCACAGAATGTCTTGTGTTCGCTATTTTGCTCAGAAAGCTGGATTACACGAGCACTGTTAAAACAGCACAGGAGATTAGGCCGCAGCCGGTGCCACCATAGGCCGTAATAGGAATTACGGCTATAGCAGCGGTCAGAGAGCAACTTGGGCGCCGTCATAAGATGGAGCACAAATTTCTTTTAAAACACTGTAATTTGACTGCCAGCAATAGCTGAAAGCTTAATTACATAATTCCCTACCATCCATGTCAACCTGGAGGGGGAATAGTAATTAACGCCGCTGGGACTTGTGCAGGAGCAGGGTAAGCCATAGATCGGCTTTATCCTGCGCCCAAATCTACCAGCGGCATATTCATAGGTATGCGGATTACAGGAGTGCCTGGGCAGAACTGACCAATTGTATATAGTCTACTGGACCAAAAGTATACTTTTAATCGTGTAAAGTTGGCCAATAAATGGTGTCAGCCTGATCCAAAACGTCTTGTCCTTATATATAACATGTAATCCATGTTTATGTACATACGGTATCTGTAAGCTGGGTAGGTAGCTTAAACATACTATTGACTACTGCTGCTGACTTCAAGACATGAAACTTCCTCCATACACTTCATTAATAACTACCAATCTGACCATTCAGGGTTATTTTGTAAAGCAAATCAATTTAAACTTATAACATCCACTTTTCAATATAACTCTAAACCATGTAGACTAATCTGGCCTGCCCTATCATGACACAATAGTCACATGCTTTAAAGCCTATGCTATTTACAAACCAGAGGCGCTAAGTTACAGTGTAGACCTCTCCAAAGAAAGTGTGGAGCTAGACCTTTTGAGAGAAAACATTCATCCCACTAAATTAAAAAACATCATTCTTACACAAGCATTAACTGTCTGGAAAAAAAGGTGTGTGTGGGCTATGGGGTTCTATGACCCTCATACCCCCATCTGGTTGAACCCCTGATTCTTGGAATTGGCCACTGTCACTGACTCAGTCTTTTGGCAGAAAAGTGGTATCCTGTTTCTGGGGCAACCTGTAGTCAACCAGATGCTTATTATATTTGCAGTTCTCATGAACAAATACCCTGCATTCTCCTCCAAGTATTTTAGGTACATGCAACTAGCACATGCATTTCACGTCCAGTTTAAAGGGACTCCAGTACGGATTGAATCACATTCAATACTTAACCAAATATAAATGGACCCAGTCAAACATCTGATAGGTGATATTGAGATCTGATTGAAAGTGAGGAATGTGAGCACAACCTGGGTTCCAAGGCAGAATGGGAGGAGGCGGGCTTGTTTCTGGATGAAGATGATTGGGATGAGGCCTGGGAGGCAGTGAAGAGAGTCTCATTATGTGTTAAGGATCATGCAACGCAATTGTATATTTTACACCAGGCCGATTTACTGCCTAGTCAAGTGGCTAAATACTAGCCTAACACAAGCAATGTCTGTCCTAAGTGTCGGCTGGGCTCCCCCTCCTTTTACCACCTAATCTGGGACTGTGAGTAGTAAATCTTGGCAGCAAGTAGTCGCCTTAGTGCACAACAAAATGGGGTGCCCAGTATTGTCTGTCTCTGTGTTATATGTGCTTGGCATGATTCAAAACGAAGGTCTGCGGGCTTGTACTAAAATGTTTATGAGAGACTCTCTTTGCGGCCAGGCAGAAGATAGACTTGAGATTGCTTGCTACTAATTCCCCACTGCTAGCTAACTTGTTTAAAAGACTGGACAGTAGCTTGGCGTATAAAAAACTAGTTTGCACACATAGGGGTCAAGGGCAGCAATTTCATTTGATCTGGGATCAGTGGAAGAATAGGTAGTACCCTGTAAATATGTCGCTAGGTGTCAACATGATGTGTTAGGGGAATTGCTATCAAGCTAATGCTGCAATGTATATACAACCTTAACTGTAAAAGTATCAGAACTAACTGTAGTTATGATAGGACGATGGCTTAATGTACCTCAGGTTCCCCACTCAGATGCTATTATTTGTATTATGTGATTTGTATAACAGTATGTGTACCTTTACTTTATGCTCCAATGACTGCACTGTTCTGATACATGCAAACTTTCTGTTCACCACCGGTTTTAATTTGTTGTTACACGTTTGTAATTGCTTTATTGATTTTAAAAAAATGCTTTTATTGGGCATATTCTCTAAAATTGCTTGCACTCCAAAACATATTGATTGCTTCCACTTTATGGTCCTGTGGATTTTGCATAGTGCAGGGCAGCTTGTTTTGTGATGAACTTGGTAGTGCAGGACAGCTTGTCTTGTGATGAACTGCTAATCACAAGACAAGCTGTCCTGCACTATCAAGTGATCCAGGAGACACTCATCACTGCCTCAGAAGAGGTGTTTACCAACTGGGAGAGTATAACGAATGCACTGAAGTTACTCTGCAAACAGAGAAGACAGTGAGTTGTTGTGGTTATGAGATGTTATCCACCATAACCTACTTACAGACATACGGTGACAGCTAGTTAAACATGTTTAAGAACAAGAGACAATCTCATGTCCATGGGTTACATGAGCAGAGGTGTGGGGTTTTGTGGAATTGAGTAATTTGGAAAACCTTGCCAAGTTCCTGCCATCTCCTCTTGATACTCAAGTATTGGCAGCTGTGCATGTTCCTTTCCTACCTTGTCCACTACATTGACAGAAAGGTTTGGCTGTAGGTTGTTTAAAGAGAAACTCCGGCCAAGAATTGAACTTTATCCTAATCAGTAGCTGAGACCCCCTTTTACGTGAGAAATCTATTTCTTTTCACAAACAGACCATCAGGGGGTGCTGTATGACTGATATTGTGGTGAAACCCCTCCCACAAGAAACTCTGAGCACGTACTCCTGGCAGTTTCCTGTCTGTGCACCTTGCTGCATTGTGGGAAATAGCTGTTTACAGCCGTTTCCAACTGCCAAAAAACCATGCAGCAGCTACATCACCTGCCAACAGTAAAAGTGTCACCATGTGATAAATGTCAGAATGTAAATCAGGGAGAAGAAAGTTTTTACAATGGGCAAACACTGACTAAATCATTTATACATAATTATTGTAAAAATGAAGTACTTTTTTATCACATTATTTTTACTGGAGTTCCTCTTTAAGATACAATTAGATGTGGTTAAAGAAAACCTGAACTAAAAATGAAAAGTCAAAATAAGCATACACAAGTCATACTTACCTTCCATGTAGTCTACTCCCCAGTGTCTTTCTCCTGTCCCGCGTCCTGTTTGTTTACTGTGATCAAGGGAATTTTCTTGTCCACCATTTTGAAAATGGCCAGTACCCATAACGGCTTTCTGGTCAGCACACAGTTAAACTGTAACATGGCCACTTGAGCCATAGGGAAACATGGACATTACCCGGTACATCAGTTTTCCTCTCAGCTATAACTGACAGCAACTGATATTTTACAGACAGCAACTGATATATTTCAGATCTGACAAAATATTGTCAGAACTGGAAGGGATTATTGTCAGAAGAAAATGGTGAGCTTCTGAGAGGAACTGATGGCAAGGTAACTATGTAATGTTCATTTGCAGTTACCTCATGTGTTTATTTTAAATATTTTTACTCAGTAGAGGTTCTCTTTAAAGTCTTATTATTATCTACATATTTAAAGAATTAGGGACTGTAAGTCAGTCGTAGACATCATTAGCTGGTTGGATGTGCAGACATAATCCATGTCTGGAGATGCCCTCACAGTATGTTCCTGCCAAAACATGAATATTTGTGTGGTCCAAATATTCATGTACATACTAAGGAGTAGAATAAAATAGCAGTAAAATAAATAATAGGAGTAAAATAAAAGAAACAATAATTGTGTTTCACCACATGCGATCTCCTCTGCTGCCATGCTGTTGTTTCCCACAATTCTATTGACAAACAAGTTCCATCTTGCTCTTTCCCAGTGCCTGTCGACCTTTACCTTGAAGGTCTGAGCCCATCCCTCTGTCTACCTCTGTAGATTAAAAGGTCAGGAAGGTAAATGGCACCTCAAACACAGGCCACCCAGTCTAAAGTGAGGGAAGAAGGGAGAGAGTCAGCCAGTTTACAAATTTTTGCTCAATAAACCACCAAGGGAGGGTGGACTGGCAGCTTTGTCACTGTCTCTCAGAAGAGAAAGTCTATGCTCAAGACAGGCAGGAAGGGAGCTAAGGATGACAGTGCAAGCCAAGTGACTACACATTTTAAGCCCTTAATGAAAACATGCAAAGAGAGGAATATGGGGGCTGCTATCATCAGTCTCTAACAAACAATTCCAGTTGCCTGACGTCTGTGCGGATGCTCTGCCTCTTAGGCTGGGTTCACAAATAAAATTGTACAGTTCAGTTCCAATCCTGTCCTGTCAGTTTCCATTAGCTTTGCATCCGTTTTATTCTATCAGTTTTACCTGACAGGAATGAAACTGTACATACTATGTGTGAACCTAGCCACAGAAAACTGGTACAAAACTGACAGGACTGAAACAGAACTGTACACACTGCATGTGTGAGCCCAGCCTTACAAAACTGATATAAAACTGATATAAAACTGATGCAAACTGGCAGGACTGGAACTGAACTATACACATTGTATGTGTGAACCCAGCCATAGAAAACTTGTACAAAACTGACAGGACTGGAATGGAACTGTACACATTGCATGTGTGAGCCTAACCATAGAGAGCTGATATAAAACTGATGCCGACTGACAGAACTGGAAAAGAACTATACACTTGTTGTGTGTGAACCCAGCCTATTACTTACTGGCCACTTACTAGTCACTGGCCCAGAATGAGCATACAGATCAGATGCTTTGACTCAGGTTTCACTCTGCTGGTTTCATGCTAGTTGCAGGTGTGACTCAAAAGCTTAACATGACAGCCAGGCAACTGGAATTGTTTATGAGGGAATGACGATGGCAGCTTCCATATTCCTATCATTTCAGGGTCCCTTTAATAACAAGCAGGTTTACTTATCACTGGTGTAGGGATCACCATAGCAGCCATGGCAACTGCTACGGGGCCCACAGCCAATTTGGGCCCTGGTCCTGGCTGCATTTTGTTTTTTATATTGCCAGAAATCATCTTTCTTGTCATCGTTCCGGTCCTGGGCCTCCAAAGAATGCCACTCTGAGCCCAAACGCTGTCTGCAGACTCCAAACCGCCGCTCAACACTGCTACTTCTGACTTCCGGGTGCCGCCAAGCGTATCTGTTACCATGGCAACAGCACACAGAAGCAGGGCCATTGAGCTACATGCAGTGGCTGGCTTCAGCAGTGACGCTTCCGCAGAGCACTGCATGGATGACAGCGGTTGGTGGGGAGTGGGGACAGCATAAGTCCGTGTGTCCATCAGAGGTGCAGGTTCTTGTTGGATCAGCATCAGCAGCAGCTGTGCCTTTTCTCTGTAGCAGAATAGAATTTTGTTTTAACTTTGTGATCATGATGGGGAGGGGAGAGTGTTTGATGTAACTTTGTGATCATGGGGATGATGTATGATGTAACTTTGAGATCATGGTGAAGGGGGTGGGGGTGTTTGATGGAACTTTGAGATCATGGTTGGAAAGAGGGAGGGTGTTTTGTGTAATTTTGTGATCGTGGTTGGGGAGGGGGAAGTTGTTTGGTGTAGCTTTGTAATTGTGGTTGGGGAAGAGGAGGGGGTGTTTGGTGTAGCTTTGTGTATGTGGTTGGGGAAGGGGGTGTTTGGTGTAACTTTGTGTTTGGGAAAGGGGGGTGTTTGGTGTAACTTTGTGTTTCTGGTGGGTGGAGGGGATGTTTGGTGTAACTGTGGGTAACAGTAAAAAAGGGCGCAGGAGGCTAGTGGACAAATCGGGCGCCGCCATTCACTCCTATAATAATTATCGTTTACTGGGCGCCGAACAGGAAAAAAGGGCGCCCGAGAATAATAACGTTTTCCAACGGCGCCCGAAGATTTTTCATGTTTTATAACTGCTTGTGATGATTTACGTTTCTTATTTCAATAAAACATTATTTTAAATGTTATCCCTTACTGTTTGTAAAACATTATTATTCACGAAACAAAGCGATCAGTACGTAATGTAAATTGTAATATATTTTATCCCTTACTGTTTTTAAAACATTATTCTACACACAATACAGTGAGCACTAAGGAGGATCTTAGGTTTAGGCACCAACAGGGGGGTCTTAGGTTTAGGCACCAACAGGGGGGTCTTAGGTTTAGGCACCAACAGGGGGGTCTTAGGTTTAGGCACCAACAGGGGGGTCTTAGGTTTAGGCACCAACAGGGGGGTCTTAGGTTTAGGCACCAACAGGGGGGTCTTAGGTTTAGGCGCCAACAGGGGGTCTTAGGTTTAGGCACCAACAGGGGGGTCTTAGGTTTAGGCACCAACAGGGGGTCTTAGCTTTAGGCACCAACAGGGGGGTCTTAGGTTTAGGCACCAACAGGGGGGTCTTAGGTTTAGGCACCAACAGGGGGGTCTAGGGGTTAGGGGTAGGTACAGGGAGGGTTACTTAGTAATTTTTTTTAAACGTTATTATACGTTTCACTATTTAAACGAAAGATTAACGTTTTTACAATTGCCGATTTAATGCACATTATTTAATGATTTATAACTTTATAAAACATTAATTTTAAACGAAATACAGTACAATACATTTTTAAACGTTATCCATGCTTATCGTTTAAAACCCCGCGCCCTTTTTTCCCAGCGCCCCTTTTTAACGTACGCGTAACTGTGGGTTGTGGGTGAGTGTGCAATGTTTTGTGTAACTTACTGTGTGCATGAGATTACAGGTGTGTGTGGGAGAATGTTGTAAGCAAAGCAGTTAATTTGCGTCCGGGAGTGTTTGGGTAATTTGGACGCCGCCTTAGGCACCTAAGTTGATAACTGCCATTACAGGTAATTAAGGCACCAGATGTGGGCAGTAAAATGGCTAGCGCATGGACCACCTACCAACTGCCCCTACAAATAGTAGGTCCGGAGTCCCACTGCTTACTATTTCAGTGGGTGCCTTCGGCACCCAAATTACCTGTAATAGCCACTTTTCATGGCTATTAAAATATGGCGCACCTACATTTTTGACAAATAGGGTTAGGGATCAGTTGGAGGGGGGGGGGGGAGGGAGAACCATTAAAAACATTTGTTATAGGGCCCAGTCATTTTTAGCTACACCCATGTTACTTATATATGGCAAGAGGAAAGGGATTTAAAAAATGAAATACCTGGAGAGGGGCTTTAAAATAAAACTCCGCTATTGCTGAAAAAGAGGCATTCTCTTCAGTTTAGGTGTAAACATTGCTAGGATTAATTGCTTGCTTACCTTTAATTATGTAAAACATGCATGCAAAACGCAGAGGCCATATTCAATTCATTTTTTCTCCAAAGTTTTCCCCAAGGTGATATTTTACCAACTTATTGATGAAATGCATTTTAAGCCACCAGCAAGCAAGAAAATACTCAGAATAATGTTGACAGTACTTTTTCACCGATTTTTTGTTTTTGGTACTTTTTCAGTTGCAGAGTGCTGAAAAGTTATTTTATTTAGAAAATGAACAGTTATCTCCTAAGAGAAAATTTAGAGAAAAAGGGAATTAACCACTTTCAGACAGAGTTCCTCTGGCCTCTTATCCCCCCACAACCGCATAACGCCAGCGGGCATGACCGCGGCGGCAGCCCCAGGATCGTCAATTGGCATCAAGTCCTGGGGCGGGGATTTGCAGGAGATCGCACACACCGATGTGCGCACATCAGCATGAATGTTGGAGCTCCGCTCTGCCATCAGCCTCCCAGCGGTGATCGCCGCTAGGAGACTGTTAGACGGCGAAACCGCCATCTATTTACTTAGTACAGCACTGCGATCTAAGGCAGCGCTGAAGCCAATGACAGCTGATCACAGTGATTGGCTGGCAGGGGGAGGGAGGGAGGGCTGGGGAATAAATAGTAAAAAAAAATAGCAACATTTATTTATAAAATAATAAAATATTTATAAGAAAAAAAATAAACATTGGGGGAGCAATCAAACCTCATCAACAGAGAGCTCTATTGGTGGGGAGAGAAGGGGGGGGATCACTTGTGTGCTGAGTTGTGCGGCCCTACAGTGAGCCCTTAAAGCTGCAGTGGCCTTTTTTGTAAAAAATGGCCTGGTCACTAGGGGGGTTTAAGCCCCGGGTCCTCAAGAGGTTAAGGACCAGAGAATTTTTTCCCCAAAAGCTGAGCTGTAACCACATTTAAAAAAGATGAAAAAAGTTTCTCTTTAGGAGATAACTCATGAGAAAAAGTTAATTGCATATGAGCCAGAGTGTCTAAGTGTAAAGGGAGCCAATGAATTGGGCCTAGTGTGGAAATGAGTGTCAAGCTCCTACTCTATGTACTCTATGGTTGCAAACTGAAATGGAAACATACTTTTAAATAACTTGACTTGACTTGAGTGACTTGTAGAACACTGCTCTATGTTTAAAGTACCTCTCACTGAAATCAGATTTTCCAACATACTTGATAAATAGAAGGAATTTTACAATGGAGAAAAGCGGAAATTCATAATTCACCCTCTCAGAAACAAATCCCTCACAGCAGACAAAACATGAATCCTCTGAAGAGAAATTGTAGTTCTCACCTATACCATTCTCTCTAATTAAAAGCTAATCAAATTACGTTTTGCGATAAATCCTGAAATATCTTGTTTTTTTTTCATTGATGAAAGAATAACTGCAAATCCATTGTAATCCAATCATGTTAACGCTATACCACAAACCATGTTCTTGCTGGCAGCCCTGACTCACATTACTGTTATCAAGCGTGTGTAAAATATATTGCATCTGCCAGTGATGCTGTGCTCATACACCACATGTTATTTTAAAACATTTATGTTAGAGTAATGGCCATGACATTTAAACAGTGTGACTAAAACCGATTTCCACTTCCTATGACAACAGTGCTTTTGTAAGTAATGTGATGTAGTTATGTTGCTCTGGATACCCTAGTTTATCACTATCTGAAAGGAATCTAATATCACCTGAAAATAGCTAACAGAAGACTAGGTGATGTTTATTATATTGTAAAGCAACAGGAAGCCTCTTCAGCGTTTAAAGTACCAGACACCTGCCTAGCAAGAACGAATACACATGTACTGGGGAAAGTGGAGATAATTATAGTACATATGCCATTTGTAGGCAGCTTAAAGGGCTATAGAGATTTTAAATTTAGCTTAGTCTAAAAAAAACCTGAACCAACATTTCCTTCACCTGATCTAATCTCTGACCTGAACTACGGTATATACCAAAATATTATTGTGTTATTAGCACACATTATATGACTAATAAAGCGTTTTCACCTGTTTGCATGTATCTATGTTACTTTTTGAAGCTACCAAAGAGCAAAAATATAATATCATTAAGGTAAGAAAAGTAATATTAAAATGAAACAACTTACTTTTAGTGATTATTTTGCTGCTAAATGCGCTGAAAGGTTTTTTTTTTATCACATAGGTGATAAATAAATCATTTATGAGAAGTTTTGTGAATAGAGCCCATTGGCTCATATGCAATTCACTTTTTCTCCTGACTTTTCACCCAGGTGATAATTTCACACCTTTTCATGAAGTGCATTTTAACCCACCAGCAAGCAAGAAGATACTTTTTCAATTATAACATGTTTAAAAGTTATTTTAATGAGAAGATAATTATCTCCTAGGAAATAACTCAGGAGAAAAGTTAATTGCATATGGGCCATTGTCTCCTAACCTGGGTTAGCAGAGCTGCAGTGCAGAGTGTCCTGTCTCTGTGTCTTGGGGGCTGCCATCTTGCTCTCCGTCAATATTAAAATTGACATTACCTCCATCTGACACTCTCCTTATTTTTAACAGTACATTTCTCTGTCTAAGGGCTCTTTCACATGAGAACAGGAGCCGTTCTCCTGCACGCGTTGTCTGCCTGCGGCGTGTCGTCGGGTATCTGCGGTGCGACGCAATCAGCGGCGGTAGCTGGTAATTAAGCCCGACGGAAAACGCCAGCTCGCGGGTGCGTTGGAGGAAAAACTGCGCCCGGGTGCGTCGGAACCGCAACGCATCGAAACGCAGCGTCGAGTGTGAAAGGTAAAATGAAAGTCTATGGACTTTCATCTTACCTTGGTTAACGCAAACGGCTTTGCGTTTGTCTGCCCTAATGTGAAAG
This sequence comes from Hyperolius riggenbachi, assembly GCF_040937935.1. NCBI lineage: Eukaryota > Metazoa > Chordata > Amphibia > Anura > Hyperoliidae > Hyperolius > Hyperolius riggenbachi. The sequence continues at coordinate 267,236,471 of NC_090647.1, read as the reverse complement.
AGCCCTAAAGGCTGTGCACACTCCTGATTGATGTCACCCGATGGGGTTCAGGACCTGATTGCTCAGCCAACATGGCTGGACCGAGGCTGTACAGACATGGAATCAGCTGTACAGCGGACGACACATTCTGTTGCTATGTGTGTAGCAGAAGGCCAATGGACTGGTGCTGATCTGATGTCATGCAGTGGGCAGGACAAGCGGCACCAACAAAGGTATCGGCCATTACTTCAGCAAGTTGATCTGCTTGGCTTGCTGTACAGCAGTCGGGGGCCACTGGAAAAACGCTGGATTATGGGCTGAGGCACCCAGAATCATTTTGACCATACTATTTAATCTACTTTTCAGTACTTTTTCAATTGCAAAATGTTGAAAAGTGTTTTCTAAACAGAAGAGGAAAAATGATCTCCAAGGCGAAAACTTAGGAGATAAAGTTAATTGAATGGAGGCCAAAGTGTTGCCAAAGGGGCAGCAAAGTTTGCTTTTGATTAACAGTTGTGTCTTAGCAGTTACCTTAGGAGAACCAAAAGAAATATACATTTTCTTTTACATATGATGTAATGGAAATATGGAGGCTGCTAGCAAATCCTTCCTCATTTCTGAAGCATAGATAGGTAGTGTTAAATCCAGTCACGTCCCATCCCGTGCTCGATCCACACCAAACCCAAGCATAACCCCAAATTCATTTGATGAGAAAACCACTTTACAGGGAACTGTGTGACCAATGCCATACGGTATAATCTTGTTATAGTTAACGCTTATATAATAGAACTTGGGTATAATTAAGTGTCTAGGTCCTGGCCAAGCTCCATTATAAGTATATGAAAGTAATTCCTGGTATAGAAGACTCTGATATAATAGAACTTTGGTTACAGTGAATCTGTTTTTTGGCTCCTGCAGTATTCTGTATTCGGATATAGTGGAAAGTGGGTGTGTTATATGTCAGTCGGAGACCTGTGAGCCATGGTCGAGGCTGGCAGCTCACTACTCTGGCCCTGTGTGGATTACTTTAAAAGCACTGGCCGATGCATGGGCTAAAGACCACAAGCTGCATCTACTAGTGAGACTTATGCTTCCTGTGTAAGCTGCTGCCTGATTAATGAGGGAATTGCCCATCATCTGTGCCTTGCTTGTGCATGGCTGCATCAACACGTTATCATCTAGGCTTTACAGAAATGTGGACAGAGGAGCAGAGTATCAGTACTGTCCCTGCGTTAACTGATGGAACCCATGCTTTCTATGCAAGCTGCTGCATGATTATTGCAAGCAAATCCCTGCATATTAAGCACAAAACAATTCCCAACTATTGACTGAATTGAGATACAGTACTATGGTATACTTTGTGTTTGAGTATGCCAATTTCTTCTGATATAGTAAACTATTTTTCCTGTTCCCTTGGAGCTTACTATAAATGGATTATACTGTATTACACAAATTGGCCCTTATTCTATTCACTTTTTGTCCCACTTTTTCTCCTAGGAAATATTTTTTCCATTATTAAAATAACATAACACCCTGACAAAAAGTAGGTGAGAATCTACTGTTAAAATTATTATTTTCTTGCTTGCAGGTGGCTTAAAAAGGCATTTTATTGATAAGGTGTGAAAATATCCTCTAGGAGAAAACTTTGGAGAAAATGTGTATTGAATAAGGGCAATTGTGGCTACTGCCATTTGCAGAGAATGTTGTCTCCTGTGTACACCTGTGGAGACAGGTGTCCCATGTACATAACAGTTTCCCCTGCAGAGAATATTGCCCCTATAAAGTGTCCCTTTCAGATAGTACTCCCCCTTGTATACCGACTCTGTAAAGGATTGTGTTTCTTGTATGGCACACCCTGCCTGACAATGTCATTTGTATATATTGACCCTTGTGCCATGTCTTCTATATGCAGCTTCCTGTAGCCTATCCCATGTAGAGTGCCTCTTGTACAGCTCCTTTTATATATTTACCTCTGCATAGTACCCCTGCACACTGCCTAATGCATATTGCCTCTTTTATTGCTTTCTGCATACAGCTCTATTGTAAATCTTTTTGGTCTTTATGGTGCCATACGTCTTATCCAACTGTAACGATTGTGGAATTATTTCCGTGGTCAGCGCTGACATTGCGGAAATCCCCCACAAGCGTATAAAATAACAGAACCCAGCTGTGGTGCAATGCACCTGTAGAGGGGAATTCCCACCAGCAGATGGAGCTGTGGAGTGCAGAGGAACACAGCCTCTGCACTGCCACAGATGCCAGTCGGGAATTGTACGAGTTGAAGCAATGCAGGGCAAGATAGCCCTTAGAGAGAGAGCACCGGGACAGAATGTATGTGTGTCCACCAATCTAGTCACCACCCGGCGACGGTGAACACACAACAGCGGAAACCAAATGGAAATGCAATCGCAAGAATGGCGATTGCCAATAGCGACACCAGACTGAGTAAGACAGAGCAAAGGAAGACAGCAAACAATAATGATCAGAACGCCAAGGAAAATAAACGCACTCGCTAAGCACGGTCGCCGCACGAGAAGCGCAACAGCGACAAAACACGCTAATGGCACGGGCTCCGCACGAGAAGCGCAACAGAGACAAAACACGCCAACCCTAACTAACCAATGTAGCACGAAAATGAATCAAGAACGCGAACGCTTGCTGTAGGCTCGGTGAGGTAACCGTTTAGCAAGCGTTCGCGTTCTTGATTCATTTTCGTTCCAGACAAGACAGACAGAAGGAGTAACCAGTAGCAACCGCAGCTCTGGACTACACTCCCACAGTACAGAAGGAACCACCGCCACTACCGCTAGGGCGGATGTGATCCAGACAGACAGAGAGATGGAGCAACCAGTAGCAACCGCTGCTCTGGCTTGCACCGTTAAGACAGAGTACAGAAGGAACCACCGCCTCTACCACTAAGGCGAATGCGATCCCAACAGACAGAACGACTTCCTGTCTACCGCCGCTGGCGACAAAACAATCGCAACAGATAGACAGTACAAGGCAATACAGATAATTAACAACACAACCTGACTGCACTAAATAGGAGTGCAAGGAGCACTCCCAAAGGGTAACTACTCTAAGCTAGCAATAATAGCCTACTATGTGCAGAGGGCTGAGGCTTCCAGGCAAGTTAGCAGGAACAAACCATTATGACCAGCAAGGAATTCTGGGAGGAAATGGTATTTATACTGCAAGCCATCAAAGGAAGCAGCTAAGCAATTTGCATGACAAGTGGATGCAAATTCCTCACCAGAACAGCAGCTCTGCAACTTGCAGAGTGAAGACAGGTCTCTTTTCCAGAGACCTGTAGCACTCAGACCTAAAAAATGGTCAAAAAGCTGTATGCCTGTGCAGACAGCAGAGCTGATGATTACACCAACATTCTTCCTCCACTAAAGTGTACACAAAAGTGTGCCATGCCACCACCGTCTCACTGAACTCATTCAAGCAAGTAACTATTCTCCCCTTGCAATCCAGGTTTATCCCAGTACATTGACAGGAAACTGTCAACTCAGATGCATTCTGGCAGAGTGCTACTGCTTTTATTACAGTAACTTTCTGTGGATATAATTATGAGCACATCCCAAGTAAAATAAAAACATACCTCCCAACCTTTTAAAGACCCCAAGTATTTCTCAAGCAAAATTATTTTTTTCATACCTCTACAATTTTTGAAATGGGCACAGAGGGATACTAGAGAAAATCCCACCAGAGCTTAATATAAGAAAAACAATTATTTAGATGTTGCGAGTAGAGTATAAAGAAGTGTAGTGGTTAAGTAAGAGCTATAAATCAGACCTGGAAGAGGGAAAACAGAGATAAAAAGGATAGAGGGGATTTGGTTCTCTCCAAAAGGGATGCATGTAAGGCTTCAAAACAACATGGCTTTTGCAGTTTTACATATTTTATGCTAGAGGGCATACATTTTAGACAAAACACGTAGTGACTACAGTCCTGTCAAAAATTAGAGTAGAGAATAATCCATCAGCAACTATGAAAGTTTAATCAGCCTTTGCTATTTTGTACCACCAGGACATCCCTGCTAGAACCATTTTCACAGCTGGCTGGCCTTGGGCATGCAAGCTTCATCAAGGGTGGAATCCTAAATGACAGATGTCTGTGCTACAGAAAGAGAACCAGATGCTGCTGATGTATTCCCATATATATTTTTTCCATAATGCAGAAATTCATGTGATCGAGATGGAACCTTTACTAGAGATCTGCGCACATCTTACTGTAGGCGCTTGCGCAGGGTTTTCTTCACACACAGATACTAAGACTGCAAAGTGAGATTATTAGGAAACCAGAGAAGAAAAAAAGGAAAATATGCAGTGGGTAGGATAGACACGAGATGTCTGTGACAGCAGAGTTTCTGCATATCATGACCCCGTGATTGCTGCGAGCCAATCACAGCAGTCAGTTCTTAAGACCAGAGCACGGGCAGCTCTGGCCTTAAAGGCGCCATAGCCATCCTGTGCCAAAGTGATTAAAAAAAGCAGCAATGAAAGACGCACACAAAAGGTAGCAAAGGTAGCATGCCTAGACCCCTACCCCAGTGTTTCAAGCACCACTCCAGTCCAGTAATAACAATTGGGTCCGCAGAACTTTAAGTAATTAACTACTTGATGACTGAGGGTTTTTTCCCGTTGTGGACGAGAGCAATCTTCACCTGTCAGTGCTCGATCCTTTCTTTTGCCAATAACTTAATTACTACTAATCACAGCATAATAATCTATATCTTTTTTTTCTAGCCACAAATTAGGCTTTCTTTGGGAGGTACAGTAAGCTAAGAATTATTTTATCCTAAATGCATTTTAACATGAATAATAAGAAAAAAATTGAAAAAATTAATTATTTCTCTGTTCTTGGCCATTATAGTGGTAAAATAAAACGTACTGTGGATAAAAATTTCCCTAGTACAATGTATGGCGCCAATATTTTATTTGGAAGTAAAGGTGCATTTTTTCAGTTCTGCGTACATCACTAATTACAAGCCCATAAATTAAAAATTAATATGTAACGCTCTTACCTGCTAATGGTTCCAGCGAGGGCTCAGGCAGCACTGGGCTGCTGCAGGTAGCTTCCTTTTCCGATTTCTGCAGCGCCATCCCCAGCACCCCTGCTGCTGTGACTCAGCATGTACGTTCCTCCAGCCTCCCCAGGGGGATGCGCCCATTCCAGAGCAGTTCTTATAGATAGAGGAGGTGGGTCTACTGGGTGTCAGCTGACACACTGGTCAGCTGACACTTTTCTGCTGGAACCTTTGCTGATTGGCTAGTTCCTTTTTAGGGCTGGTCTGTGATATTTTCCACCTGTATATAAGCTCTGTTCATTCAGTTGCTCACTGCCCATGATAGCAATCAGTACGCTGGTTTTGCTGGGCACTTTATCACTCCGTGATAATCATATTGTATTTCAATGCGACTTTCATTATTGTATTTCAATGTGACTGCCAGACTGACTTAGATACAACCTTAGCTTTACTGACCACTCTCTTGCCTAGTCCTCTGTACTGCAGCCATCTGATCTAACGTGTATGACCTTAGCCTGTTACCGGCTCCGATTCTGCCTAGCCCTCTGTACTGCAGCCATCTGATCTAACGTGTATGACCTTAGCCGGTTACCGGCTCCGATTCTGCCTAGCCCTCTGTACTGCAGCCATCTGATCTAACGTGTATGACCTTAACTGGTTACCAGCTCCGATTCTGCCTAGCCCTCTGTACTGCAGCCATATGATCTAACGTGTATGACCTTAGCCTGTTACTGACTCCGATTCTGCCGAGCCCTCTGTACTGCAGCCATCTGATCTAACGTGTATGATCTTTACCTGTAGCCGACTAAGATTCTGCCTAGCCCTTTGTACTGCAGCCTTCTGATGTAACGTGTATGAAACTAGCCTGTTACCGACTCCGATTCTGCCTAGCTCACCATACTGCATCCAGCTGATATTGTGTATTGGTCCACATAGCATCTAGCGTGATATAATAGTAATATACCACCTTGACATAAATTTTAAAAAAGTTCAGTCTCTAAGGTAACTACTTATATTTTTTTGTATGTAAATTCCCCCCCCCCCCCCCCCCCCCATATATATATATATAAAAAAAAAGTTTGGGTACTATGGGAGGTTGTGGGAGGGAATTAATTATAAAAGTCAGTGTGGGGATTTTTATTAAATAAAAATTAATTTTGGTGTAATTTACTATTTGGCCACAAGATGTCCAAAGTCATTATTTCCGATTCACGTACGTAAGGAAGTAATGCATAGCAGTGTAACAACAGGAAGATACAATGAATGCACGCGTCTCATAGACGCCGGTATTCATTGAATCAGGGACTTAGATTTATGAATGGGAACTGTGGCCCCATTCATTAACCTCCCCGCTAAGCAGCAGTAACGGCGGTGTGCGCAGGAGAACGGGAGCAAGCGTCGGCTGCACGCTGCTGCTGACTTGTATTCACGGCCCTGGTGCATCCTGTGAACTTTGCAGGGTCGTGAATATACTGCACGGCGTGCAACAAGTAGTTAAGCTGTTTATTTCATAAATAAAAAAACGGGCAGCAGTGACAGTGCCTGTTTTTATTCATAAAATAAAGAGCTTAGTTACTTAAAGTGATCCTTAAATCAGAAAAAAAAAATGAGTTTTACTCACCTGAGGCTTCCTATAGCCCCCTGGAGCTGTCCGGTGCCCTCGCCGTGTCCCTCCGATCCTCCTGTCCCCGCCGGCAGCCACTTCCGGTTTCGCCGTCAGAATCCGACAGGCTGGGAACGCGAGTGATTCTTCGCGTTCCCAGCCACAATTGCGCCCTCTATGCTACTATAGCATATAGCATGAAGCATATAGTAGCATAGAGGGTGCAATTGTGGCTGGGAACACGAAGAATCACTGCGCTCCCAGCCTGTCAGCTCCTGACTGCGAAACCGGAAGTGGCTGCCGGCGGGGCCAGGAGGATCGGAGGGAGACGGCGAGGGCACCGGACAGCTGCAGGGGGCTATTGGAAGCTCTTTTTTTCTGACTTAAGGATCACTTTAAAGGGACATTACAGTGAAATATAAGCTCTTGGGATTTCCATAATTGTAAGTTTATATTAGAAGGAGCACCACATATTAGATGGTGATTTTGTTTACAAAGCTCATCTGTATAATTTATAGCTCAAAAACACATCCTGTGTCCCGTCACAAGGCAAAGGAAATGAAGGACTCTGCATCAGTTACGCTGTGTGATTATAGCCATCTCTTTCCTCTTGTCAGCTCAGAGTAATGCAAGTCCGTTCTCGTAATGCTGTGAAAGGTGTTAGGTAAATAAACAGGCAGCCTATTTATTTACCTAAGACATTCCAAAGCCCAGTACTTTCTCCTGAATGAACTTGCACTAGGACAGGGCTGTGAGTTGACAGAGAGAAGAAAGATTTTAGCCCTAATCACGCAGCCTACCTTTCCTTGTATTGGCATGTATCTGTATCTGGGCTATAAATTATCCAGATGGCCTTTGTAAACCAAAGCACTGTCTAATACGTGTTACTCTTTCTAATAGAAACTTGCTTTTAGGAAAATCACAAAATCTATATTTCACTGTAATGCCCCTTTGAAAATGTGTCGACCCAATTGCAATTACTGGACTTGAGGCAATTGTTAGACATTTTTTACATGACTGTGATGTTTCACCTTAAATACTTAATTTGCCACCTATGGAAGTATGTTTGCCTTGAAGTTCGTGTTTCTTTACATGTCACAGTTATTATCAATTGTCCTCTTCCTGACTGTGTCCCCACATTATATCAGAAGTGTTCTGTAAAAAGCTGAAACCCTTTCCATCTCACTATTAAAGCTCACAGGTCTTGTAGAATTTACTCTATGAACTCGTTTGGCCTATCGTACAAATGATTCTTCAATGCCAAGAGAAAATGCTGTGAGCTTTGTTATACTTTAGTCTGGCCTAGCATCATTCACTTACAAGTGCAGCCCAGTCGTTTGTTATGAAATATTTAATAACTCATCAGAGTGTTTTCCGAGGCACTGCGTTTTTGGCTTGATTTTCTCCAATGACCTGCTGGACGGGTAACATTTAGTTATCACAATAGAACATAAAGGTCTTTCAGTTTCATAAAGAACTTCAGTTTTCTGTACTTTATTGAAAGGACTGTAAGCAGTTGGAAGATATATTGTTCTCAGATGATGCTGAATTATTTAAGTAAGTACTCCGCACAGCTCACAAAACATTGCTAAATATACAGCAACACTAATGTACGGCTTTCATTAGATTGAGAAGTTTAAGATTACTTAAATATAATGAGATGTTTCTGGCATTGAATGACAAGTTAGATATGGTTTGTCATATATTAGTGTAGGTGGAGATTAATTATAGACTTTTGCAGAGTTATCTTCTGCTCAATATGTTTTTGAAACATGAACGTAAGCTGCAATTATACATTGCTCTAAAAACATATGAAATTTAGAGAGTTTAAAGAGAGGCACTGCTTAACTGTAATGTGAATTACGCCATAATACATTTAAATATGCCGGTTGGAAAAAGAAACATTTCATTAAAGGAGAACTGTAGTGAAAGGGTTATGGAGGCTGCCATATTTATTTTCATTTAAGCAATACCAGTTACCTGGCTATCCTGCTGATCCTCTGCCTCTAATACTTTCAGCCATAGACCCTGAACAAGCATGCAGCAGATGAAGTGTTTCTGACAATTTTGACAGATATGACAAGATTAGTTGCATGCTTGTTTCTGGTGTGATTGGACACTTCTTCAGCCAAATAGATCAGCAGGAAAGCCAGGCAACTGGTATTGCTTAAAAGGAAATAAATATGGCAGCCTCCATATACCTCTCACTACAGTTCTCCTTTAAAGGTGCACATCGAAAAACTGTAAAATTTAAAATATGTTTAAACATATACAAATAAGAAGTACATTTTTCCCAGAGTAAAATGAGACAAATTAATTTTCTCCTATAATGCTGTCACTTACAGTAGGCAGTAGAAATCTGACAGAAGTGTCAGGTTTTGGACTAGTCCATCTCTTCATAGGGGATTCTCAGCAAGGCTTTTATTCTTTATAAAGAGATCCCCTAAAAAGGATTTAAACAATGATGCTGGCCAGCTTCCCTGCTCGCTACACAGTTTTTTGGCAGTTGGACAGAGCAACTGCCATTCACCAAGTGCTTTTGAAAATAAATATATCCCTGAGAAACCCCTATAAAGAGATGGACTAGTCCAAAACCTGTCACTTCTGTCAGATTTCTACTACCTACTGTAAGTGACAGCAACATAGGAGAAAAGTAATGTATGGCTCATTTTACTGTGGAAAAAAAATGTACTTCTTATTTGTATATGTTTGCACATATTTAAAATTTTACAGTTTTTCGCTCTAGTGCCCCTTTAAAGTAACCCTATAGTGAGAGATAGAGACTGCCATATTTATTTCCCTCTAAAAAATGACAGTTGTCGGGCTGACTGTTGATCTTTGTGGGCCTAGTAGTGTTTGAACTGGCACAAGCAGTTAGTGTGGTCAAACTTCAATAAGAGCACCTGATCTCCGTGCTTATTCTGCATCTGTGACTAAGTATTAACAGCAAAAAAACAACAGGACCGACAGGCAATTGGCATTGTTTAAAACAGCTCTGTCCAACTGGCGGCCCGCGGGCCGCATCCGGCCCGCCAGGCCTCCTGTTGCGGCCCGCTCCTCTCCCCGAGATGCAGGCATGGCGTGCGCTATGGGCGCCATGCCTGCTCCCTCTTGTGTGGCCTCTCCTGTGTCCCCGCTGCCTCACAGCTCAGCTCAGACCTCACAGATCGCGGCGACAGGAGGCAGACAGAGCGCCCGCATAACACCCGCACGGAGTACGTCACATGCAGAAGTGAAACCAATCACTTCTGCATGTGACGTTCTGCCGCGCGGGTGTTATGCGCGCGCTCTGCTTGTTTCAGTCGCCGCGATCTGTGAGGTCTGAGCTGTGAGGCAGCGGAGCACAGGAGCGAGGCAATGGACACTGACTGGGGGAAAACCTGTCACTGGGGGGGGGGGGGGGGCACCTGTCACTCTAACTGGGGGGAACCTGTCACTATAACTGGGGGGGCACCTGTCACTCTAACTGGGGGGAACCTGTCATTCTAACTGGGGGGAACCTGTCACTCTAACTGGGGGGGGGGCACCTGTCACTCTAACTGGGGGGGGCACCTGTCACTCTAACTGGGGGGGCACCTGTCACTATCTAACTGGGGGGGCACCTGTCACTCTAACGGGGGGGGCACCTGTCACTCTAACTGGGGGGGCACCTGTCACTCTAACTGGGGGGGGGCACCTGTCACTATCTAACTGGGGGGGCACCTGTCACTCTAACTGGGGGGGCACCTGTCACTCTAACTGGGGGGGGGGCACCTGTCACTATCTAACTGGGGGGGGCACCTGTCACTCTAACTGGGGGGGGGCACCTGTCACTATCTAACTGGGGGGGGCACCTGTCACTTACTGGGGGGACACCTGTCACTATCTAACTGGGGGGACACCTGTCACTAACTAACTGGGGGGACACCTGTTACTACCTCATCCGGCCACACCGCAGCATCACCGCCAGCCCGGCCACAGCAGCACCGCAAGGCCTTTCAGCCCACACACCATCACCAATCTGGCCGAAAACACTATTGCCAGGCCAGCCAGGCACAGCAGCCAGTAGAGGAGAATACAGAAGCCAGGTAAGAGGTGTCTACCATATTAAAGGGGCATTCTGCCTATTTATGTGAAATGCTCTCTATTTATGTGCCTCATGACTGCTGAATTTGTTGTGTTGGGGGCCTCATGATTGCTGAATGTGTCTTGTTGGGGGCCATATTTGTTGGGGGCATCACGATTGCTGAATTTGCCTTGTTGGGGGCCTCAAGATTGCTGATTTTGTCTTGTTGGGAGCCTCATAATTTGTTGGGGGCCTCATGATTGCTGAATTTGTCTTGTTGGGGGCCTCATGATTGCTGAATGTGCCTTGTTGGGGGCCTCATGATTGCTGAATGTGCCTTGTTGGGGGCCTCATGATTGCTGAATTTGTCTTGTTGGGGGCCTCATGATTGCTAAATTTGTCTTGTTGGGGGTCACATGATTGCGAACTGCGAGACTATGGAAAAGCTGAATCATCATCATGAGACAATAGCATTAAACCTTTTTTAGCTTTTTAAAACGGAAAATAAAACTGGGAGGTTCTAAAAAAAAAAATACATTTTTCAGGAGTAGGATGGATGAAATTGTTTATCTTCAGAGTTTATTTTCAACTTGGATTTTCCATAATGTTCATGTATGAGTTAAAACGTTTGTATGTAGTTTAAATTGCTGTTGCCACTTTGCGATAGAGAAGTGACTTTTGGGTTGCAGTTTGGACACTCGGCCTCCAAAAGGTTCACCACCACTGTCCTAATCTAATGTCCCACATTGCTAAGTTCATGTAAATTTGTCTCCACCCGTGGCCACACCCGCATTCTGGTCCATGGCCACACCCACTGTTCGGCGCGGCGCGCTAGGCGCGGCTCTCAACGGAACACTTGTGTTTTCTGGCGTGCCACACAACTTCACCATTATTGTAAATTGCATTTTGTGAAAAGTGCTGCCAATCTAACTGTCCTTTAATTGCATTTTTTTCCGGGGGGGGGGGGGGGGTCTGCGGCTCTAGCAAGAACCTTCGGCCCTCCACCATGGGGTCTGAAAAAAAAATGGCCCTCCATGCCCATGAAGTTGGACAGCACTGGTTTAAAAGAACATAAATATGGCAGCCTTCATATCCTTCTCCCTGTGGGGGCACTTTAAATTGAGATTTTGAACACCTAGTACATTATCATTATATATCATTATATACAATTATATAAAGCGCTGCGTAATATAATATGTTGGCGCTATATAAATACAATAAATAAATAATAAATACCGTATATTCCGGCGTATAAGACGATTGGGCGTATAAGACGACCCCCCAACTTTTCCAATTAAAATATAGAGTTTGGGATATACTTGCCATATAAGACTACCCCTCCTCAAATGCACACCAAATAAACATTAAAGAACATCATATACTGGTGTTATGTATGAACAGATACTGGTGTTGTACTGTATGCGGTACCCAGTGTATAACCGTCTATAGGCAATTGACTGGTTGGATTGGTCAACTCTCCCTAAGTGGATTGGTTAGCTCTCCCTGTTTATCAGAGGGGTATGGTAGAATAGATTGTGCTGTCCCCATAAAACACGCCTCTTTTATCCTTCTGGCCCCGCCCTTGTATCCTATTTACCTCTTTCTCTGCCTCTCAGATCTTGCACATGTGCGCCTATGCCGCTTCACTACAGTCCTCAGTAGCGAGATCTGAGAGGCAGTAACAGGATAGGGCGTATCACCCGGCATCAATGACAACCGGCGTACAAGACGACCCCTGACTTTTCAAAAGAATTTCAAGGGTTAAAAAGTAGTCTTATACCCCAGAATATACAGTATATAGTGCCAGCAACAGAATACAAGGTATAACAATACCATATAAACGATACAACAGTTAACTATACAAGACAATGGTGGATTACAGCTGATGAACAAATCTACAGATTTTTTTCATAGGGGTTAAGGATATATACGCACATTACACAACGTTGTGAGACAAAAGGGGAAGAGAGCCCTGGCCAATTTACATTACAGTCTAAAGGGTTAAGAGATGGGACACTAGATGAAGGAAGCTGTGTATAAGATAAAGGTAAGAGAATAAGAGTAAGTGTATAAGATAAAGGTAAAATGGTGGTCAGTGGACAGGGTGTGTAAGGGAGAGAATATGCTTGCCTGGAGATGTGAGTTTTCAGGTTATGCCTAAAAAGGGTAAGTGTGGGTGAGTGTTGGATGTGTTGAGGGAAGGAGTTCCAGAGGAGGGGAGGAGATAACAGAAGTCTTGTTATCAGGAGTGAGAAAAGGTGAACAGAGAGGAAGACAGGAGAATATTGTTAGCAGAGCGGAGAGATTTGTTGGTAATACTAGGATATGATCAAACTGGTCAAGATGAGAGCATGTAATAGACTGTGAGCCTCTTGAAGGACAAATACACACGTACATGGTTGTGAAAATGTCTGTGCTAAGCATTAGTGTGGTATTTCTTATAATATAGGCATGTACCAACTACTAAGTAGTGCCAGTGCTGCAGAGGTGGCTGCTTCCCACCAACACCCAAACAATCACCAGTATTGCAAAGGGCTTCCACAGCTCTTGCCATCCAGGTGCCTTTGGACTACTACTTTTAGTAGCATTAGACGTTGCAGGTGCAATCACATGCAAACGGTTGCATGTTTTGAGAGGTGACATTTCTGTGCATTTAGGCTCCTGCAATTAAACCCAGTCCTGCATATGCTACAGTCATGGGCAGAAAATTTTCCAGGGGGGTGGGGCAAAAAGGGGGGACGGAAGACTAAAGAAAAATTGGGGTGGCGCATGTAGCGCTTCAAAAAAAATGTGAATATGTCATGCGGCGCGCGCCGAAAAATGGGTGTGGTCATGAACCAGAATGTGGGCGTGGTCGCGGGTGGAGACAAGTTTACATGAACTTAGCAATGGTGGGACATTAGATTAGGACAGTGGTGGCGAACCTTTTGAAGGTCGAGTGCCCAAACTGCAACCCAAAAGTCACTTTACTATCGCAAAGTGCCAACAGCAATTTAAACTAAATACAAATGTTTTAACTCATACATGAACATTATGGAAAATCCAAGTTGAAAATAAACAATTTCACCCATCCGACTCCTGAAAAATGTGTTCATTTTTTTAGAACCTCCCAGTTTCATTTTCTGTTTTAAAAAGCTGAAAAAGTAGGTTTAATGCTATTGTCTCATATGATGATTCAGCTTTTTCCATAGTCTCGCAGTTAGCAATCATGTGACCCCCAACAAGACAAATTCAGCAATCATGAGGCCCCCCCATCAAGACAAATTCAGCAATCGTGAGGCCCCCAACATGACCAACTCAGCAATCATGAGACCCCCAACAAGACAAATTCAGCAATCATGAGGCTCCCAACTAGACAAATTCAGCAATCATGAGGCCCCCAACGAGACAAATTCAGCAGTCATGAGGCACATGAATAGACAGCATTTCACATAAATAGGCAGAATGCCCCCTTAATATGGTAGACACCTCTCACCTGGCAGCAGTTCCCCAAAATACACTCAATCTGACAGCAGTGGTTCCCCAAAAATAGGTAGCCCCAGGTCTATAGGTGTCCCCAGAATAGACGGCCAGTGGTATAGATGTCCCCAGAACAGGTAGCCAGGGGTAGAGATGTCCCCAGAACAGGTAGCCAGGGGTATATGTGCCCAGTATATGTAGTCAGGGGTATATGTGCCCAGTATATGTAGCCAGGGTTATATGTGCCCAGTATATGTAGGCAGGGGTATATGTGCCCAGTATATGTAGCCAGGGGTATATGTGCCCAGTATATGTAGCCAGGGGTATATGTGCCCCGTATATGTAGCCAGGGGTATATGTGCCCAGTATATGAAGCCAGAGGTATATGTGCCCAGTATATGTAGAAAGGGGTATATGTGCCCAGTATATGTAGCCAGGGGTATATGTGCCCAGTATATGTAGCCAGGGGTATATGTGCCCCGTATATGTAGGCAGGGGTATATGTGCCCAGTATATGTAGTCAGGGGGTATATGTGCCCAGTATATGTAGTCAGGGGGTATATGTGCCCAGTATATGTAGCCAGGGTTATATGTGCCCAGTACATGTAGGCAGGGGTATATGTGCCCAGTATATGTAGCCAGGGGTATATGTGCCCAGTATATGTAGCCAGGGGTATATGTGCCCCGTATATGTAGCCAGGGGAATATGTGCCCCGTATATGTAGCCAGGGGTATATGTGCCCAGTATATGAAGCCAGAGGTATATGTGCCCAGTATATGTAGAAAGGGGTATATGTGCCCAGTATATGTAGCCAGGGGTATATGTGCCCAGTATATGTAGCCAGGGGTATATGTGCCCCGTATATGTAGGCAGGGGTATATATGCCCTGTATATGTAGTCAGGGGGTATATGTGCCCAGTATATGTAGTCAGGGGGTATATGTGCCCAGTATATGTAGCCAGGGTTATATGTGCCCAGTACATGTAGGCAGGGGTATATGTGCCCAGTATATGTAGCCAGGGGTATATGTGCCCAGTATATGTAGCCAGGGGTATATGTGCCCAGTATATGTAGCCAGGGGTATATGTGCCCAGTATATGTAGCCAGGGGTATATGTGCCCAGTATATTAAGCCAGAGGTATATGTGCCCAGTATATGTAGCCAGGGGTATATGTGCCCAGTATATGTAGCCAGGGGTATATGTGCCCCGTATATGTAGCCAGAGGTATATGTGCCCAGTATATGTAGGCAGGGGTATATGTGCCCAGTATATGTAGTCAGGGGGTATATGTGCCCAGTATATGAAGCCAGAGGTATATGTGCCCAGTATATGTAGAAAGGGATATATGTGCCCAGTATATGTAGCCAGGGGTATATGCCCCCAGTATATGCAGCCAGGGGTATATGTGCCCAATATATGTAGCCAGGGGTATATGTGCCCAGTATATGAAGCCAGAGGTATATGTGCCCAGTATATGTAGAAAGGGATATATGTGCCCAGTATATGTAGCCAGGGGTATATGTGCCCAGTATATGTAGCCAGGGGTATATGTGCCCAGTATATGTAGCCAGGGGTATATGTGCCCAGTTTATGTAGCCAGGGGTATATGCCCCCAGTATATGTAGCCAGGGGTATATGTGCCCAGTATAAGTAGCTCAGATGTGCCCCTAGCAGGAGGGGAGCAGCGCAGAGAAGAGGGAGAGCTGTGGGCACAGTGGGGAAGGGCGGACGTCTCCCCCTCTTCCCTCACCTTAGGGGGCTCTCCCTCCCTCGCTCTCCCCTCCGGAACAAAGTCTTGTGCAGCGGCTGGGCAGCGGGCGGAACTTACCTCTGTCTCGTTCAGGCGCCGGATGTATTCGCCGCTAGTCTGGTCTGGTCCAGACCAGACAGCGGCACCAGAACTTCCGGCGCTGGAGCGAGACGGAGGTAAGTTCTGCCTGCTGCCCAACCGCTGCACAACACTTCGTTCCGGAGGGGAGAGCGAGGGAGGAAGAGCCCTCTAAGGTGAGGGAAGGGGGGGGGGGGGGGGGACGTCCGCCCTTCCCCACTGTACCCACAGCTCTCCCTCTTCTCTGCGCTGCTCCCCTCCTGCTGGCCGCACGGGCACTTGGCCAGGGGGGGCAGCGAGCGGCCAGGGTCGGGCAGACGCCCGAATTTGCCATATGTGCAGACGCCCATGGCTACAGTATATTTTGCCTGCATATGTATTTGTTTGCCTGAAGTTCAGCTTCAAGACATTAACCAAATAGTTCTGCTGTTACTGAACAGAGAAATACTTGAACATCTTGTTCTAGCAGTAAACATGAAGCCAATATTTTTATGCAGTACACTGGAGAACTATTATGTCTTAAGATGACTGAAAACATTTGTTCTTGATGTAAATAGTAGACTTAGTTTATTTTACCAAAAGGTATTAGAAATACATTCCCCAACATCCCATTTGAATTATACTGTTTCACGGTTTGCATCTCTGGGCATAAGAAGTAGAGAGACAAAATTCATTAATTTGTTCATTTAAAAAAAAGAAAATAAACATTTTATTTCAACACTTAAAAAAACAATCACAAATACAAACATGATTAAAAGGCATGAATAAGTATTAAAAAAGTGGGGCAGCTATTATATGGGGGGATGATGTAAATGTGAATAATGTATATAGGGTGATTGGGTGATACTGTATATTTGAATAGCACTTTCTGATGAAGCCGTTAGGTGAAACATGACCATGTCAAAGTTCATGCACAGCACAGTGCACCCCTTGTGCAAATAATTTGGTTCATCCTCCCAGTTAGCATTACATGCGTGTGGTGATCTTATATGACTTGGAGCACACCTGGAGTGGTTAAGTTATCCACTGGAGGTGACTCTTTAAGCTCCACATACATTTTTAAACTGTGCAGTATACCAATCATCACTGCGGGATAGCTACACCCCACTTTATATGTGACGCAAAGTGGAGGCGGATAAGCGAGGACCCCTGCAAGTGTTATACTGGTAGTCTTAATTACAAGACCTTCACAGTGAGTTCGTTCACACATATGAACTACCCATTTTAACCAATTAGGTTTTTGATAATAAAAACGGACATTTTAAAATACATTGTTTAGTGCAAATAGGATGTTTTGTATTGTCTATGGGCAGGTGGGGAGCGGTTAAGGTGTAGGAAGTCCACAAAGTTATGCCCTGCAATAGTTGGGTCTTTGATATTTAACAACATACATATCCACTCTGACAACAGGATGCAGTTATGCTCATTAAATATGGAAATACTCAGTCTGAGGGAAAAAAAAAATGCACGCACACAGAGAGACACACTTGCTCCTGAGGCGACTTAAAATTCAGTATTACTATTATCTTTTTATACTGTATTATGAATTGAATGCGGTTTTACCTTCTGGATCCAACTGAATGTTGGACACATATCTAACTTTGTGTGCATCACAGAATCAAGGGTACAAAATTGAAATAAATAAATACAAGCAAAGGAATGACATAGGTAATGAGAAACACTAATCCTCCTTGGTAAGCAATCACACACCTCTAATCCCTGTAACTTCCTATAACACGGCCACCCAAGGTATCTCCAGCTTCTTATCGAAAACGATTTTCAAAAAGACTCTAGTATATCTACAACTACAGATTTTCAGCAGTAAACTTGTATGATTAGTCACCCTGCTGACTGCAGTAACTTCTTAACTTTTAGGGTCAAGCTTGTTTTTATATTCCCACTGACTGGCAGTATAATAAGTATTCAGAAATGTATAGGATCAGAAAATCAAACATATAGAAATAAAAGACAGGCACGTCCAGAAACAAAAACCTGATTATATTATATGTATGAAATATATTTTTAAAACAAACCTGAAGTGAAAATTAATGCATGAGATAATTTGGATGTGATTTACTAATGGTAAATAGAATATTAGTAACATAGAAGTGAATCATATTTTTATTTACAATTTAAGGGCTTGCACTGCATTCTAAGCAGCAGCTAGGACTTGTCTGATATAACATCTGCTTTGTTGAGCTGCGAAACAAACAGAACAAATGACACCTTAAACTTTCCTGTACTTATCAGCAGCCTTTTCTTAGCCTGAAAAAATAATATTCTAGCTTTATTTATTTTTCATTGCCGCCTATAAATTCAACAAGCGGTTTGACAAGCTCATCTGCATAGATAACACTAGTTTTTTTTTAACACTTTCTCTCCAGAAAAACGAAGCAACTTTAAACAGTTTCTTAGTAGGACTAGGACTCTACATACCTATGTTTATCTTATGTCACTTCAGATATGCTTTAACCACTTCACCACTGAGGGGTTTTACCCCTTGACCACCAGAGCAATTTTCACCTTTCAGCTCTCCTTCCATTCATTCGTCTATAACTATTATTACTTATCACAATGAAATGAACTATATCTTGTTTTTTCCGCCACCAATTAGGCTTTCTTTAGGTGGGACATTATGCCAAGAATTATTTTATTCTAAATGTGTTTTAATGGGAAAATAGGAAAAAATGTGGGGAAAAAATTTATTTTTCAGTTTTTGGCCTTTATAGTTTTTAAATAATGCATGCTACTGTAATTAAAACCCATGAAATATATTTGCCCTTTTGTCCCGGTTATAAAACCGTTTAAATTATGTCCCTATCACAATGTTTGGCGCCAATATTTTAATTGGAAATAAAGGTGCATTTTTTTCAGTTTTGCGTCCATCCCTAATTACAAGCCCATAGTTTATAAAGTAACAGTGTTATACCCTCTTGACATAAATGTTTAAAAAGTTCAGTCCCTAAGGTAACTATTTATGTATTTTTTTTTTCATTGTAATTTTTTTTCTTTAATTACAAAAAGAAAAACATTGGGGAGTGTTGGAGGTAAGGAGTTGATTTTTAGTGTAAAACTCATTTATTTGTATGTGAAAAATGCTTTAGGGTGTAGTTTTACTATTTGGCCACAAGATGGCAACATTAACTTTTTGCTTAATGCGACCTGCAAGCGTCCTTCCGGACCCTTGCAGGAAGTACTAGGAGGCTGAGAACTTTTTTTTCACAATGATCGCGCTGCTTATCGGATAAGCAGTGGATCATTGCGGGCTTAGATCAACGAACGAGAATGGATTTCCCGTTCATTGATCTACGGGCGAGCGGCCGGTGGCGTGTTTACTAGCGGGAGTGCTAGAGCGAGCGGGAGCGCGGAAAGTACGCATTTCTCCATCCCTGGGGTTGAAAGGATGGAAAAAGGGACAGAGAAATGCGTACACGTGGGGGTAAAGTGGTTAAGCACTTCCCTACTACAGGTTTTTTCCCCTTCAAAACCAGAGCAATTTTTACATTACGTTTCTTCCATTCAATAACTTGCAGTAATACACCCTCATGACACATGACAGTGTTTACATTGTCTTTTTTTTATCAGAGCCTCGGTAGCTGCGATTTATCACAGACACAGTGATCGGTTTTGAAAACAGCTGTTCCTCATTCCCTGATCACGGAGGGACAGGATTGCGGCTAATGCGAATGAGAGAGATGCAATGATCATGAGCAGTGGCGGTAAGTAAACAGAGACACTTATCTACACCCCTGTGCCTGAAGTGAAGTAATCAGCGACATAGAGGAGGGTGGCAAGAGTAGGGAAGTGGTTAATATAATAATGTCAAAAGGCTCGGACACACGTGATAAGTTTGAGTGCCTTTTCCATGTGTGTTTTGAGATGCTGAAAAACCATGACCAATCAGTATTGTTATATAGTGCGGCAGCCACTAGCACACAACTGAAGTGATAATTACTGGCAATCCATCAATGTAATCAAGCACAGACAGCTATATGAAGTCTCCATCAAACCAGCTTATTTATTTTTCTAAGAAGTTTTAAACCAGGATGATACATCTACTACTGTTAGCAATTCCATATTCAAAAATCTCCCTCTATCCCATCTAAAACCTCAAACCTCATTTGGAAGATGCATAAAAGATATCTGAAAAAAAACCTAAACAGTTCTTCTACTAAAAACACTGTCCAATTCTGGAGTGAGATTAACAGAGTTTTACAAATCCTGCTGCTAAAACTTAAATGATATTCTTCTGTATTTGTCCATTTTGTGCGTTATCGCCAGACTGATTTAAATAGGTGAATAAACCGGCTGGCTAGAGGGAGCGTATAAAACATGTACAGCTGATACATTTTAAAGGACATAAAAGTTTTAAAATGCTTTCTTACAATTGTTACTCCAGTTCAATGTTCAAACCAAAACCAAGACGTGTATCAAAATTCTGTCCTCTCTCTCTATATGTATATATATATATATATACACACACACATACATATATATATATATATATATATATATATATATATATATATATATATAGTGCAGTGTCTTGTCTTTCCAGTGCTCTGTGTGCTGACAAACTGTATGCAGAACTGTAACAATACAGTGACTCCATGCTGGCTGAACTTCCAGGTTTCATTGTGCCATTGGACATAAACTCTCTTTTCCACACACTCTGAGGACATGGCAAACTGTCAAAAATAGCTTACTGTGTCATTGACTGGAATTTTTTTTTCAATCAATGTATTGTAAAGAGTTGTGCAAGCTAACTAAAATCACTCTCCTTCAATAGATGCTTTACAAGACGTTATGTACAACTCAGCTTGGACTACTGTATTATGCAGATTGTGAATATTAAGTTACAATACAAGGGGGATGCTGAGAAGCTCTAAGCTGAGTCAAGAAGGAAGGAAAGGTCCTAAAGCTATGAAAAACTTTATACGTGTCCCCCCCTGAGTTTACAGGGGAACTGAAGAGAGAGGTATGTGGAGGCTGCCATGTTTATTTCCTTTTAGACAATACCAGTTGCCTGGCAGCCCTGCTGATCCTCTGCTTCTAATACTATTAGCCATAGCCCCTGAACAAGCATGCAGCAGATCAGGTGTTTCAGTGGTTCAGACTTATAAGTCTGATCTGACAAGACTAGCTGCATGCTTGTTTCTGGTTTTAATCAGATACTACTGCAGAGAAACAGACCAGCAGGGCTGCCAGGCAACTGGTATTGATTAAAAGGAAATAAACATGACAGCCTCCATATACCTCTCTCTTCAGTTCCCCCTTTAACTCACATAGCACACAAATATATATATATATATATATATATATATATATATATATATATATATACACACACACACACACTGTATATGCATATTTCAGGTTTTATTTTTATTCTTTTGGAATGCTTCTTTCTAAGGTTTGATGGCAGGACATATTCAGAAGATCAGGTCAGTAGAAAGAATGGTCAATGCCCTCAAATGCCTAATTATTCAAAACATTCCTAATCTTTCTAGCCTGTCTGCCAAAATCAGGCAAGGAAAAGTTCTGAGTTTGAATTCACGGCGAATTGGTCCATTTTCACTTACTGAACTCTTTTGGAGGGTACTGACATGTATTAAGCATTAAAATTTACCTTTTACATTTCTGCAAATTCTGTTTCAATAATGTTATTAGTAATATTGCATATATAGTAAATCATACAAATTTTGTTACATCAAAGCTTCATACAAAGAATACTTTATAAATTTAGAATACCAACATTTCAAAGAAACATAAGGCAAAAACAGCATTTGCAATACAAACATATCCATATTACAAAAAAAACAAGAAGAATAATGTGTTTGTTTTAGAAAATAAAAACCTCAGGGGTGAGTCTAGTCTATGCCCAATAGCCTATCAACATATTGATGGAGATCTGATTCCTGGGCCCTATGGACACTTCAGCAATAGCATGGATATGAGTGGATAGACATATACAGTCACAAACATACACGGCTTGTAAGAACTGTAAATAGATAAGATAATATATTATAGTTCTAGATTCAGGCTAGTTTCATACTGTATATTGGCTTTAGCAATGCAGTGTGTCACACCCGCCACACTGCCTCGCCAGAAACAGACCTTCAGGGAACACCGTGTTAGTACAGTGTTCCTTGTTTTGCATTCGACCAAGCAGGAAGTGCTTGCGGTCACTTCCTGCTTCAGGTATGTATGGTAAAAATAAGCTTCCACGCATGCACGCTGCAATGTTGCAACGCCAACGTTTTTAAATACCTTGCGTCCCCATAGACTAACATGACTTTCCGGCTGCCACAGGAGCCGTACGGTAACATAGGTATGCCCTAGCATTAATGTGGGCACTTCTGGTGCAGCGTGCCGCAACGTGGGAAGTATGAACTTCCCCATAGACATTCATTAGGCTGTAGTAGCAGTGCATTAATGTGATGCACCAGACCAATCTGAAAGGGCACTAAAGTTAAATGTGAAAGGTGGGGACAAATGTACTTTATATCACTCCAGTATTAGCCCTCAAATTTGTACAGGAATGATCAGATCAATCTTACGCAAAGTGCTGGTGTCTCTCCTGCCAGTCTCCACAGAAATTACTTGGGATTGCTTCTCAAAGTCATAGGGAGAGGTGGTTCATTTCCAAAATTTCTACATAAAAAAAGACAGGAGTAATTTATATACTAAACTGATGCTTTAGTTTGTAAAATCCAAAGCTTAGCTTGCAAAGGTAGTTAACGGGTTCCACTATAGAAAAATCTATATAACATACTCTATATCATCTCTACACAAGTCATATATAACAAAGTCCAAATGTTGGAGCCTGCACTCACACATGAATCTTTAATTCAAATAGCATGTAAACAGTAGTGCACTTACGTTTAGTATTCCAATAAAAAGCATATCATAAAACAGCAGACCGCTTTATCCCGAAGATTTGTTGGGTGGAGCCAGAGAGTCTGCTGTTTTATATGCTTTTTATTGGAATACTAAACGTGAGTGCATTACTTTTTATACACTATTTGAATAAAAGATTTTTATGCTATGGCGACCTTTTCAGTTTATTAGGAATCCTGAGATATTGAAATCTATGGGAGACTTCTCTTTGTGGGCCAGACATTAGGGCTGGGAGCCCAAAAGCGATTGCTGCTGTCTCATAATGTGGACTGCAAAGGAAAGGGTGAGGGGCTATGATTTGTGTGTGGTTCGGGGATGGGGTTTACCTGGACCAATCTGTTTGGTGGTGGAGCTATATAAAAACACTCGGTTGTTGCTGTCTGCTGTGTGGCAGCAAGGCTTAGGGTGAGCAGCTGTGAGACCCAGATACCTGCTGAGTGGTGACGGCAGTCTTTGCGGATGAGAAGTCATGTAAGAGTTCTATCCTCTGTGTCACATTGACAGATCTTTCTGAAAAGAGAGCAGCCCACAGCCCAGCAAGAATACTAGCTGTCTATAGAGCTCTTGACCAGGCACTTTAAAAGTGTTTTATTTGACATCAGGTAATCAAGCGGCTTATAGAATAAAGAATTGTTACTACCCAAGACAAGGAAAACATTTGTGCCCAGAGTTTTAAGCTTTAATAGGCACATGATTGGTGCACCAGTTAAAAGAATCAGCAGTCAAGCTGTTAGCTCACAGGGTCAAAGATAGGTATTATTATTTACACATTTCACAGTACAAGAACTATGACAACTAATAACATTGATGTACAACTGATCTTTCTGCCTGACCTTATTAGAATGTCTGTGCCATTTACCCAGACATTCTTCTAACATCAGTGGCAGTTAATTGGGATAAAGTAAAGCTACCTACATGAGTCAGAAATGGGATTCTGTATTTACATTAATCGCAAGCAAATGCAGACCTTTTCCGTAGCATATTACATAACTTATTCATGCACAATTAAGATCCCATTAGCAATTAAATAACTGGCAGATGAATATAAACTATGACATTTTCACATTGTCTGGTATTCAGTAATTCCGGTGATGAGATAAAACTAAAGGGGATATAACAGCAAAAATGCACACAAGTGTTACCTCTAGGGCTAGTTAACATGTGGCTGGAAAGTATAATGGTTAAGGGCTCCGCCTCTGACGTAGGAGACCTGGGTTCAAATCTCGGCTCTTCCTGTTCAGTAAGCCATTAAGTTCAGTAAGCTATTCAGTAAGGAGTTCTTCGGGCAAGACTTCCTAACACTGCCTACTGAGTGCGCTCTAGTGGCTGCCTCACAAGCGCTTTGAGTCCGACAGGAGAAAAGCGCTATACAAAAAAATGAATTATTAATATTATTAACATGGATGGCACATGGTAGTGTGGATACCACTTCTCCCAGCAACTTCAATCAACAGTTTACTACCAAGCACACACATACATGGTTGTACAAAGCCGTTGCCAGATGTTTTGGAGAGTTGTGCAGACAGTTGTCAAGATCCTACCAGATGTGTTCCACACTAGTTGCGCTGCTATTGTGATGCCACTCCTGCCCAGGTTAGCATTACTTGCTGAAGCATCATCATCACTGCTTTCAGTAAGGCTTGCAACTGCTCATACCACGTTATAATACAAGTCTTATTGGAAAGAGCAGGTCAACCACTGTGGTTGATGAAAGCCTGGCTACTTCTGATACCAAACTCCTATTTGAAACATTAATTTGGTGAAGTGATGAATAGGCTTTCAACCACTTGCTAACCACAAAAAATGATCCGTGTAAACCATCCCTCATATGAGATATGTAAGTCATTTGTAATTTGCAAAGCACTACCATGGATTGTTGCCTTACATGCTATGCATTGCTGTTAGTTATTAATTAAAATGTTCTTAAACACAGAAACAATGTTTGGGTTCGGTTCCCATCGCAAGTATATTTCCACACAAATCTTTTGTTTTCACATTGCATTATGTTGTCTGGAGATGAAGAGTTTTATTGCTGTTGACTTGTACAGTGTAATAGAAAGTGGTGAGTACTGAAAGTGACTGACTGCTGGATATTGCTGTATATGTGTCACTGGTGTGTCATTAAGTAAACCAAAGTAAGTTAGTGAAAATGTTAAAGACATTGCTTATTCTGCTAGAAGATATTCTAAAATGCCTTGGACACATTTTGTTGTTATTCCTATAATAGCATTGCAAATGGTGCAAAAGGTCTTTCAGCCTATTTAAAAGATGTAGGGCTCTCTTGTTTGGTACCATGCTTTATCCAACTCTGAACATGGACCAGAGAAAACAAAGGAGAAAATTGTCTGAGGAAATCAGTAAAAAAATATATAGGTACGCATAATCAATGCAAAGACTATAAGACCATATAGCCGAGCAGATTACTATGCTTTCTATCAGTGGCGGACAAAGCCAGCAGTTGGCCCCTGTGCAAAATACCAATTGTGGGCCCATGACAGGCAGTTAAAAGTGGGTGTGGCCATACCAAAATTGTGTGTAGTTACACTTTGCATATATTTACCAATACAGTCTATGGCAACCTTCTCTGAAGCCCAGAAATATTTCTTGATGCATACATGTAACCTCTGCATTATACAGGTTACTGAACAAAAGCAAAACGTAACCCCAATCCTGCATCAAGACAGAGCATGACATGACAGGTTCTGTCTTTTATACTTGAAAACACACCTGAGGTAAGAGGGATATAGAGGCTGACATATTTATTGCCATTTAAAGAATGCACAGTGCTTGGCTGCCCTGCTGATTCTCTGCCTCTAATACATTTAGCCATAGACACTGAACAAGCATGCAAATCAGATGCTTCTGACTGCAGTGTGGAGCTGACTGGAGCAAATTCAAATCAATCAAGGACTGACTAGCTAAAAATGGTGCAGTCTGCAGTGGCGGTGTGCAATCTAGACTACCTGGCTGGAACCCAGTACAGAGAGTAAGTAAGCTAGAAGGAAGGAGGTGCAGTGAGAAGACAGGACAGAGGATTGTAAACAGGGGTGGCTTCCAAGATGTTTTTTTTTAGGGTGCTATGCAAGTGCTAGATCCACTGCAGGGGTAGCTGACCTGCGCCATGACAAAAAATTGGCTTGTCCGTGCACTGGAATGTGGGTGCGGTAATGATGGATCATGAGCAGGGCCAAATGTTCATGAACTTAGCAGCAGTTAGTAATTCACTGACAGTGGACATCAACAGGAAACTTTGAATGAAGCCTCCTCTCCTAATAAAACATGATATCCTACTTACTATACATATAGCAGAGATTAGATTGTAAGATCCTCTGAGGACAGTCAGTGACATGACTATGTACTCAGTTAAGTGCTGCAGACGATTTCAGTGCTATTGAAATACATAATAATAATATGGTAGGACATTAGACCATGACTATGGTAGGATTAGATTGTGACTTCTTCTGAGGACAGTCAGTGACATGACTATGTACTCTGTAAAGTGCTGCAGAAGATGTCAGTGCTAAATAAATACATAATAATAATATGGTAGGACATTAGACTATGACTATGGTAGGATTAGATTGTGAACTCATCTGAAGACAGTCAGTGACATGACTATGTACACTGTAAAGTGGTGCAGAAGAGGTCAGTGCTTACCGATACTGTCCGACCATGGTGCTTGCTTGATCGGTCCGGATTAATGGCCTCCGGTCTGTCTGCGCCTGGACACTTAAGGTGGGTGGGCTAAACAATTGCCAGGGAGAGTTGGTTGGTATGGGCTAAACAAATGTCAGGGATGGTGGGTCCGTGGGCTAAACAAATGCCAGGGAGGGTGGGTGGTTGGCAAATGCCAGGGAGGGAGGGAGGGTGGGCTAATAGGTAGGTAGCCTGGTGGGAAGGTTGGTTTAATAGGTAGGTAGCCTGGTGGGAGGGTGGGCGGGCTAATAGGTAGGTAGGTAACCTGGTGGGAGGGTGGGCAGGCTAATAGGTAGGTAGGTAGGTAGCCTGGTGGGAGGGTGGGCGGGCTAATACTGTAGGTAGGTAGCCTGGTGGGAGGGTGGGCGGGCTAATAGGTAGGTCGGTAGCCTGGTGGGAGGGTGGGCGGGCTAATAGGTAGGTAGCTTGGTGGGAGGGTGGGCTGATAGGTAGTTAGCCTGGTGGGAAGGTTGGTTTAATAGGTAGGTAGCTTGGTGGGAGAGTGGGCGGTTTAATAGGTAGGTAGGTAACCTGGTGAAAGGGTGGGCGGGCTAATAGGTAGGTAGCCTGGTGGGAGGGTGGGGGGGCTAATACTGTAGGTAGGTAGGTAGGTAGCCTGGTAGGACGGTGGGCGGGCTAATAGGTAGGATGGTAGGTAGCCTGATGGGAGGGTGGGCGGGCTAATAGGTAGGTAGCCTGGTGGGAGGGTGGGCAGGCTAATAGGTAGGTAGCCTGGTGGGAGGGTGGGGGGGGGCAAATAGGTAGGTATGCTGGTGGGAGAGTGGGCTGATAGGTAGGTAGCCTGGTGGGAGGGTGGGCGGGCTAATAGGTAGGTAGCCTGGTGGGAGGGTGGGCGGGCTAATAGGTAGGTAGCCTGGTTCTAATAGGTAGGTAGCCTGTTGGGAGGGTGGCCGGGCTAATAGGTAGGTAGCCTGGTGGGAGGGTGGGCAGGCTAATAGGTAGGTAGCCTGGTGGGAGGGTGGGCGGGCTAATAGGTAGGTAGCCTGGTGGGAGGGTGATCTGATAGGTAGGTAGCCTGGTGGGAGAGAGGGTAGGCTGATAGGTAAGTAGGTAGGTAGCCTGGTGAGCTGATAAATTGGTAGGTAGGTAGCCTGGTGGGAGGGTGGGCTGATAGGTAGGTAGCCTGGTGGGAGGGCTAATAGGTAGGTAGCCTGGTAGGAGGGTGGGCTGATAGGTAGGTAGCCTGGTGTGAGAGAGGGTGGGCTGATAGGTAGGTAGGTAGCCTGGTGGGCTGATAAATTGGTAGGTAGGTAGCCTGGTGGGAGGGTGGTCTGATAGATAGGTAGGTAGCCTGGTGGGAGGGAGGGTAGGCTGATAGGTAGGTAACTTGGTGGGAGGGAGGGTGGGCTGATAGGTAGGTAGCCTGGTGGGAGGGAGGGTGGGCTGATAGATAGGTAGGTAGCCTGGTGGGAGGGAGCGTGGGCTGATAGATAGATAGGTAGGAAGCCTGGTGGGAGGGAGGGCGGTCCGATAGGTAGGTAGCCTGGTGGGAGAGAAGGTGGGCTGATGGGTAGGTAGCCTGGTGGGAGGGAAGGTGGGCTGATAGGTAGGTAGGTAGGTAGGTAGCCTGGTGGGAGGGAGGGTGGGCAGGTAGGTAGGTAGGTAGCCTGGTGGGAGGGAGGGCTAATAGATAGGTAGGTAACCTGGTGGGGGTGGGGGGCCCACCTCCTATCCTCCCTCCCTCACCTCGGGGGTCCCCCTCCTGGTATGCGCAGCGGAAGAGCGGCAGATACAAGGAGGCTCCGGCGTATGCCGCTCGCTACTTCCTGGTTTAGTGCGAGCAGCATACAGAGGAGAGGAGACAGTGTGTACCATGCGGCTGAACCTCTAGCGCTTGCTGGAACCGCCGGAGCCTCCCTATCTGCCGCTCTTCCACCGCGCATACCGGGAAGGGGGCCCGAGGTGAGGGAGGGAGGATAGGAGTCGGGCCCCCCAAGGGAAATATGAAGTAAAATAAAAACAACACCAAAAAAACCCAGCAATACTTAATGGGCCCCTGAAACAACAGCTCTTCAGGGGCCTTCATGCGCTGGCACGGCCTTATGTCTGCCAGTACTTTCTATGCACCCTCTGAGCAGATTTCCATCACTTGCTGCATCTGTGACATGATCACTGAGAACAGGAAGTGAGAATAAACCTTTACGTTGACAGAGATAATAACACAACTTTGCACATTATTTATTTATTTATTGTATTTATAAAGCACCAACATATTACGCAGCGCTGGACATTAATTTAGGTTACAGGCATTATTTAGGGGTGACATACAGCAATTTGACAATACAGGAATACAAGAAAACCAGATCACACAGCACAGTATGAGTACAAGGTAATGCTTAGTCAGTCACTGGATGGAGCATGGAGATTAGGCAAGTTAGGTTCACTCAAATGTATAGCATGGGTTTACAGTAATGGAGGTGCATGATCATGTAGGAAACAAAAGGAGGAGGACCCTGCCCAAAGGCTTACAATCTAGAGGGAGAGGTAAGGACACGAAAGGTAGGGGACCAGAGTTCAGCTGTGGGTTTAGAGCAATTATGAGGGGTGGTAAGCCAGAGTGAAAAGGTGAGTTTTGAGGGCCTTCTTGAAGGTGTTGAAGGAGGGGACTGCCCTAATGGGTGGAGGTAGGGAGTTCCATAGTGTTGGAGTGGCTCTTGAGAAGTCCTCTTTGATGCGGGGGACGGTCAGGCGAAGTTCTTTGGAGGAGCGGAGTGAGCGGCTAGGTGTGTATCTCTAAGTAAGATCAGAAATGTAGTTTGGGCAGGTTTTGTGGACAGATTTGTAGGTCAGACACACATGTAACTGATATGGTTTCTAAGACTTGTTGGATCAATTGATTGCCCCAGGGAGCAACTTCTGTTACATTGTTGGGGGCCCTGGATGATCATCCTCTTCCCCGCATAGCTAACAGTGAAGAGTTCAATACATACCCACTACTTTATGCCAGCTCTCAACCTTGCTCGTCCTCCATTCTTGTCTTTTATCTGCCCTGGAGGCTCTGGTTGCAACTTGTGCAGCAGGCAGAAACATGAGGACATGATAATTAGATTACCCCTTCTGCTGCCATCCCCGTGGTGGAAGGGGAAAACATAGCAGGACCACTGCATAATGTGGGTGAGAACTAAAAAGGAGGGGTATTAAATAGGGAAAAATATGAGGCAAGGAATGAACAGTGGGCGTAAACTCTGGAGAGAGGAAAACAGTACAGAGGAAGAAACACTAATAGTGAACGCTATAACTGGGGAAATTATGATGGAGAGCATTACAACAGCAGCCATTGAAACCGAGGACATTCTAAAAGGGAAACCTTAATAGAGGGGCATTATAGCTGAGGCAGGACAAGTAGAGATGACATCGGGGCTTTACATTTTATGAATTGGTTTTGTTTTTCATAACAAATATTACTTTTTTTTAACTAATTTTTACTCTCACTATTCAGCTCTGGTATCCTATACTATAACTTATTTTTATCTTCAGCCTATCTACTTTTTCATGCTCATTCTTCCATAAGATAATGTGGCACCAAGTTGTTTTTATCATTCACCATGTAGAGTTTATCCACAGCACAAAACACAATGATTGCAGTTTGGATCTATAGAATGAAAGAATAAACACTGTCATTCTAGGATTAACAAGCTGGGAGATGGCAGTGCCATTTGGAAGTGACTGGCAAGATTGCTGCTACTAAACTGATGTAGTGAAAATGAGTAGCAAATGCACACGTCCAACAATTGCTCATTGAACAAGGGAATTTCTGTAACCATAGAAGTCAAATTATATAGAGAGATAAAAGTACGTTTTTAAAAAGGTATTACTTTTACAAAACTAGATTTTTCTATCTATATCATGGAAAGAGGGAAATTGTAAACATAATCTGGTTCAAAAATGAATATAAAAAGTGAAGGGAACCAAAGTGGTGCGTAAAATAACCGATTCATGAGTCAAATATCCTTGGCGAACTCAATGCAAAATGCAAATTTTTTCTCTCCCCATTTGACCAACCTGTAACAAAATAGGAAGCAGAAGAAAAGCACTGATAACAGACTACATTCCCAGCATCCCTGCAGCAGAAAAACCTGTTTGTGTGCTTGGGGAGGAGATGCAGACCTGTGTTTCATAGGCAGTATGTGGCAAGCTATTGTAAAATCACAATATTCTCACAGGAGACTACTTGCACTCCAGAGGTCTTAAAGCTGCATGGGTAGGTGCAAACTATTTTGAACTTGAAAAGTTCAACTTCAGAAGAAAAACTTATTTACTATAAAAAACAAAAATTTGCCTTCTTAAAACAGAAAGTATTCGCAATTATTTAGGTTGGAGTGAGCATATGAGGGTCTCCCACAATGCATCACTGCTGAATATGCAAATTGTCCCTTATTTATCGTTATCAACAATGCTGATTTGAGAAATTGCTTTAACACTCTAGCAATGGTGGCTGCTGTTCAACAATATTTTGAGGAGTATTATTATTTGAAAATCTAAATAACAGTTTTATATTTAAACACAGGTCTGTGGGCTTATAGTAATCTAGTGTGTTCTGCTTTGAGAGACTCTTTCTTAAGGTAAATAGAGTAGGGGAAAGGATGATATAGTTTTCTGTTAAGATACAGCTTTGCTTGCTGTGTTTTTTTCCGTTTTGTTTCATTTTTTTATAGGAAGACCGTGATACTCATTTCACTGTCAGCTTGCTGTAGCCTGAATCTGAGAACGCCTGATTATATGTCTGTTGTTTATGTGATATCGCATTGCTACAAGGAAAAATCTATCACATGATAGTTAAACTGTTCATGAAGCAGGAGGCAATGAACATTTTTCACAACATATTTTTATCTATAATATCACATTTCAAGCCAATCTGAAATAGTTACATCAAAGATTTTGTGTGCCCTGTGGCAACTTCCTCTCAATGTGGGAAGTGAGGAGTGAAATGAGACTTTTGTATTTAGCCAACAGGCAGCAACAGGAGTTCATCTTGTCCTCGAGATACAGTGCTGGATGATTTCTTGCAAGAGACTTCAGTTTGTTAAAACACTTGCAAACTGGAAGACCCTCCAAAATGTACCATATATTTCATATACTTTTACATTGATTAAAAGCCTGCTAAGTCAACGCCTAATACAATAGCAGACCTACATTGTCTGTAGTTAACAACAAGTTATTTTATGCTGGTAGCACATTGTCTCTCGTTCTCACCATCTTAATTATCAGCCCCTGATTACTGGCTTTTTGAACTTCCTGCAAAGGTAGATGAAGAGCTGCCATACCCCTAAAACTGAACTTTCCTGAAAGTGGTCTGCTATGGTCGCCATGGAAGGACAAGTTACTATTTGTCTCTTCTATTACTAATAACCACCTTTCCATATTTCTGTGCAAATATTGGACCTGGACATTTGATAACTGTACACCAAGTCATTTGGATGCCATTTATTTTGGCATTTATGCTTTTTGGCAATACCCAGTTTTTGGGGCTATGTAGCTTACCCCTCACCTCACCCCTTATGTTTCTAACCCTAAACAATGCCTCAATTGCTTTCCTTTAATTCCCTCAGATTTACAATAGCCCTTAAGTTAGTCGCTTCTTTGTCTGGTACTCAAGTATATCATCCTTCCCCTATACATAGCCATAACCTCTAGCCATTAATTGATGCCCAACATTGTGAGATAAGCAATAATGTTAATAGTGGGAACTGCAAGACTGTTGCATGTGTGCCATTCCAAGTAATGCACGCTACAAGAGCTTTTTAAGTACTAGAGCTTTTAAAAGCTCTTGCTAATGCAATGCTATGGGGGATTTTTACATAATCACATCACTTCAGTAAGAAAACACACATAGGATAACATTAGCAAGAGCGGTTTAAAAATCACAAAGTGCTTAGAAAAGCTCTTGTAGTGTGAATTAGCCCTTAGATGTGTACTTCATCCAGAAGTTCCCCTCACATCACTGCTGGGTCAACAGCCCACCAGCATTTCAAGGACTTCCACTCCCCTATCAACATCTGCGTCAAGGTTAGCTGTCTTCTCCCCCCTCTCTGCCACCCTTCCACACTGTATCCCTCTTCTGCTCATTTTGCAATC
Source organism: Hyperolius riggenbachi (assembly GCF_040937935.1). NCBI lineage: Eukaryota > Metazoa > Chordata > Amphibia > Anura > Hyperoliidae > Hyperolius > Hyperolius riggenbachi. The sequence goes on along the minus strand of NC_090647.1, from coordinate 267,203,828 downwards.
CACATTCAATCTGTACTGTTTGCCAGTTGTGTGACAGAGAGGCAGCAGGTATTGATGGATTTTGTTTAAGGTGTAAAGTTTCTTGTGCCTATAGGTTCCTGAAATGTCCATCTAGTTCTAACTATTACAACTAACTCAGTACAAATTGCAGCCACCATGTGGCAGTGTGCCATTTTGCAAATAAAACTACACGTTTTTGATTCTTTAACAATTTTTAATTACTTTTCCCTTAAAACCATTTTCATGACTTTATTTAAAATATCTGGCTATACGTACTTATTCTTTGTACTGTTCCACAGGCAAATGAAGTAAACACTTCTCACCCTGTTCACTGCCACTTAAAGGGACACTTAAGTAAAAAAAAAAAATGAGTTTTACTCACCTAGGGCTTCCAATAGCCCCCTGCAGCTGTCCGGTGCCCTCGCCGTCTCCCTCCGATCCTCCTGGCCCCGCCGGCAGCCACTTCCTGTTTCGGTGACAGGAGCGGACAGGCTGGGGATGCGAGTGATTCTTCGCGTTCCTGGCCACAATAGCGCCATCTATGCTGCTATAGCATATACCATATAGCAGCATAGAGGGTGCTAATGTGTCTGGGAACGCGAAGAATCACTCGAGTCCACAGCCTGTCAGCTCCTGTCACCGAAACAGGAAGTGGCTGCCGGCGGGGCCAGGAGGATCGGAGGGAGACGGTGAGGGCACCGGACAACTGCAGGGGGCTATTGGAAGCCCTAGGTGAGTAAAACTATTTTTTTTTGTTTGACTTAAGAGTCCCTTTAAAGGGACTCCGAGCTCAGCGAAAAAAGTAAAGTTGTACTCACCAGGGTCTTTCTCCAGCCCAGTGCTGGTCGGGAGGTCCCACGCCGGCGTCCTGGCTCCTCTCCTTCACCCCGCTCCGGTATGGCTGACAGGCCGCAGCCCGGGCGACACTCGGTGGAGTGTCAGGCTGCAGCTTCCGCGTATGACGCGGATTACGTCACACGCCGGCCGCCTCGCGTCATCACGGCGGCCGGCGTGAAAGTACTGCGCATGCGCGCTTTAATCGCGCATGCGCAGTACTTTCACGCCGGCCGCCGTGATGACGCGAGGCGGCCGGCGTGTGACGTAATCCGCGTCATACGCGGAAGCTGCAGCCCGACACTCCACCGAGTGTCGCCCGGGCTGCGGCCTGTCAGCCATACCGGAGCGGGGTGAAGGAGAGGAGCCAGGACGCCGGCGTGGGACCTCCCGACCAGCACTGGGCTGGAGAAAGACCCTGGTGAGTACAACTTTACTTTTTTCGCTGAGCTCGGAGTCCCTTTAAACTTACATACTGTCCTTGACTTGTAATATATATACTGTCTGTCCTTCTATTGGTTTTGCCTTTGTCTGTTAAGCAACTGCCAAGTCAAATTCCTTGTAAGTGCAAACTTAATGGGCCAAATAAATTGACTCTGATTCTTAATATATGAACTCAAAGTGAATAAGATGACATTTGTAATTGTAGAATAATCACGATACAGAGCTCCTTTCCTCAAAGACCTTACAGACTGATATGCTAAACAAACTTTTCCCCGATTTATTTAGGCTTGTGGATGACATAACTATAATGCCATGTGCACCATATTTGAGTGCACGATCTCAGAGGAGTTCATCTCTGACAACACAAGAACTTCAGTACACGTAGCCAGTGTAGAAGTGGATGAGTGATGAAATATTTGTTTATGTTGGCAGTAACAAGAGACTCATTAATGACACCTTTTAATTAAGGCAGGCAGTGAATCAAACAAGGAAATAATGAACCTAATGTTCAGTTCCAAAAAAAAAAGAACATTTTATTGAAACATGAATGCACATTTTGTTGATTAATGTTAATGCTTGTATTAAGTTAATTAAAAACAGTTGTAGCAGTGTAGCTTAAAGTGAAGTGAACTTCTCCCAGTAAACTAGCACCAGCAAGCTGGCAAATGGACAGCTGTTCCTTCAGTGGAAATATTCAAATATAATTGTATGTTCTACTAACAGTAAAAAATAGTTATATGTGTACTAACTGTCTCTATAGTTAACCTTATTGTCTACATTGCTGTCTTTATTTGGCAGGTGTGGATAAGATGGGTGGAAGGGCTGTCTGAGACAACAGCTGCTTTTAGCACAGGAAATATTTGCGAAGGAGGAGAAATGACTCCTGTTTCAGACAATCAAAGCACAGAACGTCCCAGTTCACATTAGCGTTCGCTGTCCGGATTCGCCTGATCGGATCCGGACCGTATACTGTACAAACGGAACGGACGTTCTGCATAGCAATGCAAAGTCTATGCGTCCGTTCACATGCGTCCGTTTCGTATTGACCAGAGACGGATCGGATCCGGACACTTTTCCAACATGCGCTATTTTTTTGGGTCCGGATCATTCGGCTGACGCACCCGGACCGGAGCCTGACTGCACCATCCGTGCATAGAAACCAATGGGAAACGGAAAGCACAGAACACACTGGCTATAAAAACCTGACGTTCTACCCCACTTCCTATGCATTTTCTAGTGGCCATTTTGGATGGGGACACATGGACCCAGCATTTCTGGAGTGGAGCAGCAGTGACTTTGTGCTTGAGCTATTTGGGTGTATGTCGGACGTGGAGGTGAGGCCCTACACAGCAGAGGACCTGATTCTACAGGTGCACCTTCTGCTGACCTCCCAGACCCCAACAATATTATATAGATTGTTATCTCTTTTACCAAACGGATCCGGATCACAGCCGTATTCATACCTGATGCAAACGGATCGGATCCGGTCCGGTCATCCGGTCAGTTCTTTACAGAAACGCAAGTGTGAACGGGGCCAAACTGTGTATAATCAGAAGACTTTCATAATCTGAAACCGTTCTTTATGATCATCTCAAGTGACAATTTACTGTTATTCTCACATTAGAAAGACTACAACAAGGCGCTTCCTACTTATATTCGTCTGCACCAATCTCTATAGGAAAAAGCATTTTGGTCGGCAATGAGCCCAGCAAGCTTCTGCACAATTGATGTGACCTGAAATTATGAATAATTTTGGGAGAAAGGCATCTTACGTCTGTGCATAGCTCCACAGTCCTGATGTCTTACCTCTGATTTAACTAGATGACCTACAAAAGAAAATCTGGTGCCTTTCACATATTTTGTGGCATACAGCTGTTCTGGATAGTATATATATATATATATATATATATATATATATATATATATATATATATATATATATGTATATATATATATATATATATATATATATATATATATATATATATATATATATATATATATATATATATATATATATATATGCCGAGGGATGAGCAGCACAAACCCAATTTTATGCATTACTATAGTATTGCATAAAATTCGGTTTGTGCTGCTCATCCCTTGGCTTATGTTATTTTCCCCTGTGAGCGTGCATAACCACACCCATCTCTAGCACAGTTAAGCATATAAATGAGCGGTGCTCATAGTTCAGTTAGTAGCTAGTAGAAGGTGAGGTGTTTTTAATTTCATTTCTCCCATTTAGCTGACCCCTGGGCTTTTGGCATGGTTCCCACTAGAACGCTGATAAAAACTAGCATTTTTGCCTGGTTAGAGTAGGACTCACCAGATCGGGGACACTTTGGCGCAGTTGGTGAGCTTAAACGCGTTAAAGCGTAGCCAAGAGCCCCTGTCACTGTTTTCCTGTTGTGTGCTGCAGTACCCTCTGTATATATATATATATATATATACACAATATATATATATATATATATATATATATATATACACAATATATATATATATATATACATATATACACAATATATACATATATATACATATATACACAATATATACATATATATACATATATACACAATATATATATATATATATATATATATATATATATATATATATATATATATATATATATATATATATATATATACATATATATACATGCTATTGGACCTAAGCCCATTAATATAATGGGCTCTAGGCCTCCCTCACAACCAAACTCCCTTCCCACCCATGTAAGCTCACACCGCGCGCATGCCCCCGCACCCCAAGCTCCGTCCTCCTCCTGCTCGAAGCACGGACACAGGGACACAGAAGGAGGATGCAGAGACACAGGGAAATTATTATATAGGATATATGTACCACCAAACTGAAAAAGGGCATCACAGACAATGTTAGATAAACTATTAACCTCTGAACAACAGGTAAGTAGCTGTGGTTCTAACCCTAGCCATGTCTGTTATACCTACTGCTGTGTTTCTGCCAGAATGAAGCAGAGTTGCAAACACAATATTTTACAGTAGCATCAGTACTTGTTATACACAGAGTATGGAGAATCAGATGAATCCTTTAAATGCGGATGTATCTTTCACAAATTCACCAGACGGTAAAAGGTTTACTGTATATACTCACATATAAGCCTAATTTTTCAGCAATAAAAATGTGCTGAAAAGCTTATATGCGAGTCAGTGGAGCAGAATGGATGGTGGAGCAGGTGTTACTGGCAGAGGAGCAAAGAGATTGTTTACTACTGATCCTGCTCTTGCTAACTGTCTCCCTGCTGTGTCCATGCCCCCATCCCCTGCAACATGGTGTGCAGAGTGTGCTGCTCAAGACTACCTGTGGCCCCTGGCTTATGGAGCAGAGTGTGCAGCAGCGTGTCAGCAGTGCAATTATGGTGGATTCTTCCTGTGTGGCAATCACTGTCTCATAACGATGATGCCATCTAATGGAGTCTTAATACACAGCTGTATTATCTTCGGGGCACATCTGGATATGGGGAGAGGGGATGACTTGTACTGGGAACACACCTGGCTACTAGGGAGGGGGCTTATACGCAAGTAAATTTTTCCTGGTTTCTGAGGGAAAAGTGGGTACCTCGGCTTATATTACAACAAATGTCTGTACAGCGCTCACTCCCCACAGTCATATATCCACATATAAACCACACAAGATGTTTGCAAGTTTCTCCACTCTCTAGCAGAAATGAGTACTCTCACCGATGTGTAGAGGCTGATTTATCACAGATCAGCTAAATACGTATTTCAGGTGACCTCCTAGTCTGTTTTCCTCACTCTGGCACCTCACCCCGGTTCCACTTGTTCCTCAAAAAGAAGGGTTCATAACATAGCGTAAAACTGTAGCTTCTAAGTGCTCCAAACATGCAACAGTAAGTGCACCTTTGCACCATGTGTGTTCACCACTGCATGTGCCCGTGCTACGACCGTCACCATATACTATAGGAGAAATTCCTGCTCACCGGATCTTTATGCTGCCCCGTCACAGACCAGCAATCATTCACATAGATATCACAACTTCGATTGTTCACTTCACAAATCTCCTATATCCCTTTGCCTTAGGTGTACCTCAGAAGAAAGACAAAAAACCAATGCACATAGCGTGAATCTGTTACAGTTCACAGTTTCTCTAAATTCTGCGTGATGTAGAAGTGGATACACCCGTTAAACAGTGAGCATCCTCCACAATTAATTCCCGTGCTTACAACTTCCACCGGACAAACAAGTACCCCTAACCGCTCACCAGATATGTTGCTGACCTCACATGGACCAGCAATCAGCGCTTTTTGGTGTCAGTATGGGGGTTTCAGCCAACCGTAATATGCGATGCCTGCAGGGCTAATATATGACTCTCATAGCGTAATACTGTTTTTATTTCTCCATTTTATTTCAGCCACGCCCTACCGGTGTCGTCAGAATGACTCATCAGGGAAGCCCCTGATGAGTCATTCTGATGAAACCGGTAGGGCGTGGCTTTAAGCGGCAGACAGGAAGTCGCTTGCTGAGCGGTAGTGAGGACGTCCTGGGGATTTTATGAAATGCGCATACTATTTTATCAAATGTAAGTGTAACTTTTAATCTTTTATGGAGAAATAAAAACAGTATTACGCTATGAGAGTCATATATTAGCCCTGCAGGCATCGCATATTACGGTTGGCTGAAACCCCCATACTGACACCAAAAAGCGCTGATTGCTGGTCCATGTGAGGTCAGCAACATATCTGGTGAGCGGTTAGGGGTACTTGTTTGTCCGGTGGAAGTTGTAAGCACGGGCATTAATTGTGGAGGATGCTCACTGTTTAACGGATGTATCCACTTCTACATCACGCAGAATTTAGAGAAACTGTGAACTGTAACAGATTTACGCTATGTGCATTGGTTTTTTGTCTTTCTTCTGAGGTACACCTAAGGCAAAGGGATATAGGAGATTTGTGAAGTGAACAATCGAAGTTGTGATATCTATGTGAATGATTGCTGGTCTGTGACGGGGCAGCATAAAGATCCGGTGAGCAGGAATTTCTCCTATAGTATATGGTGACGGTCGTAGCACGGGCACATGCAGTGGTGAACACACATGGTGCAAAGGTGCACTTACTGTTGCATGTTTGGAGCACTTAGAAGCTACAGTTTTACGCTATGTTATGAACCATTCTTTTTGAGGAACAAGTGGAACCGGGGTGAGGTGCCAGAGTGAGGAAAACAGACTAGGAGGTCACCTGAAATACGTATTTAGCTGATCTGTGATAAATCAGCCTCTACACATCGGTGAGAGTACTCATTTCTGCTAGAGAGTGGAGAAACTTGCAAACATCTTGTGTGGTTTATATGTGGATATATGACTGTGGGGAGTGAGCGCTGTACAGACATTTGTTGTAATACTAAAGCAGGGGAAGTGCTATCCCCATTGTATAGTGATCTACCCAGCAGTTTGTTGACATTTAGATCCAAGGAAACGGACACTGTGATTTTTGAGGAGCGCTCATCCCACCTTTCTTACACCTCGGCTTATATGCAGGTCGGCTTATATGCGAGTATATACAGATAATCTTGGTCCTATTTTAACCATGCTTTTGGATTCTGAATCTGCAATCAACTAATCAGTAACTATTTAGTATCCAAGAAATATGAGGATGTATGGCATTTCTGCCATGTCAGGGATTGTGCAGCTGTGGTCACTCACTAGCAAGTAAGCTCTGGCTAGATCTTCAGGTTTATAGATTTTGAAAAAATCTGTGAGTATATATATATATATTGAGTTCAGGGACGCATTTCTGGAAAGTGCACAAAGGCTCGGGGCTTGGGCTGCTGCCGCCCAAGTGGGCACCTGAAAATGAAAGAGGGGTTGCTACACATGATAGAGAACATGTGTACATGTGCTACATATGAAGGAGAACAAATAGTACATATGAAAGCGTTACATGTTTTACATTAGGTGTCAGTCAACCCATTACAGAAGTCTTTGATGTCTGCATCTCTGATTACTTGGAAAGGACAGGCATTTGGATAGTCTGGAAAAGCTATAGTAAACACTCTCTGCAAAAAAAGCAAATTTAGGGAGAACTCTAACCAGCAGTGGCGTACACACATGTATCTCTAAGTTAAGCTAAAGTAGTGCTCTGGTTATTAGTGGTGTGTGTTTGTATACAGGCCCATCATAGCACTATGTTTGGAAACATGTTGGTCCTATTCCTCATTACAAGAAGCACCTCTAATCAAATTTAAATTTCTATGTAAAATTAGTTTTTGATAAGTGCAAGTAAACACCTCATCACCTGCAAAGTACATGAGCTGCTAGTGCTGCTTTCACAGACTATATAACTTGACCAGTTATTTCTACTACTGCTCTGTGGCCATGGACACCAGCATGGTTTTATAAGTAAGGGTCCTTTTCCACTACCATTTTTTTGCGACCCGATCCCAATTGAAATCGCAAATGCTAGGCACAAAAAAAGTCAAATTGAAACCACAGCGACTGTTTACATTAGTGTGATCCTTTTGTGGCAAGATTTTTTCCTGAGTGCAATTGTCATCCTGTCACGTTTTCTGTGCAGTTCATAGTTCGTATATGGGCACAGGAAAATTTAATAGCAATCACAACGCTATGAGATTTTCCTCTCCATTCAGCAATTCCCTGTTCGTTTTCTTTCCTGCCGCACATCACAAACACAAATTGCACCGCAATTGTGCCGTGCACCCAACAAATCAATCGGAAAGAAACGCAATTGCATTGCAGCCCGATTGTGATAACGGTCATTTTTCCTAGTGGAGAAGAGTCCTAAGGAAGCATTGTGATTATACATGGATTTCTAGCAGCTTAACCACTTAATGACATGCTGACTTATAAAAACGTCCTGCTGGAGCCTGTTAATGGCTCCAAGACGTTTTTATAAGTCAGACAGTGCTGCTGCCGCTGTGCACGTGCATGCTCCCGTGGGTGCATGTGTGCGCTCCCGCGGGTGCACGTGCACCCCCATATGCATGTGCACGTTAAAATAGTGAAAAAAAAACCCCACCAAAAAAAATACACCTTTATTTCCTAATGATGTATTGCACCATACTTTGTACTAGGGACATAATTAAAATCTTGTGATAACCAGGACAAATAGGCAGATAAAATGCGTGGGTTTTATTCAAACCATAGGGGATGAAAATGGAGAAATAATGTTTTTTTTTCATTTTTTCCTTGCATTTCCCTTTAAAATGCATAGAAAATAAAGTAATTACTGAAAACAAATATCAACCACAAAAAGCCAAATTGGTGGTGAAAAAAAGAAGATATAGATCATTTTATTGTGATTAGTAGTGATTAAGCTATTGGCAAATGAAAGGGATGAGCACGGAAAGGTGAAAATCGCTCTTGTCCGTTAGGGTAAAAACCGCCTTGGGGTGAAGTGGTTAAAGTGGGATAAGACTCTGACATAACATTCAATAAATATGTGTTTTCCTACTTTTTATTACCCATACAGTTATCATATTTGCTTTTGTGCACAAGTAATATTGTCTGTTTACAAATCAAAAAACAAAAGTACAGTTTACCTCTCTGAAAGCTGTCATTGCATTTTATTGCATAGCTGCTATTGAAGATATTAAAATCTATCTAATGATCACTTCTCAACTGCACATATACTAGAAGCAGAGAGAGCTCAGTTTCAGCACTTTGCTAATGGTAATGTAGCTGACAAAGGAATATAAACAAAAGATAATGTTATCACCTCTTCAGATGCAGCCAGAAGCTGCCCACTGAAGCAAGGAGCTTTCCACTGAAGAACAAAGTGCTGTGATTAACTATTTGAATGCTGCTCTGCTACCATTTTTTTGTGGTAGTATATTTAAGGCTGTAAATAATCTTTTAGAAGAAAGAAGAAATTATGAGTTTCATACCACTTTAAGCAAATAAAATGGCTATATTGGATAACTGTAATCTTGTATCTATAGTTACTATAAGGCGAGGTCCACACTTGTCCGTAGCAGATTGGATCCATTTCAAACGGATCTGATTTGGAGAAAAAAAATTCCCTCCGTATTTCCTTATTTTAATGTAATTAAAGCATACGTTTCCAGTTCGTATGTATGCCCAGCCTATGGGAGGAGGGGCCGCCATGCTGGAGGGAAAGCAGACAGGATGGGGGGGGGTCAGCGGTAAGCAGGGAGGTGTGTCGCGCCCCCCCTCTCACCTGTGTCCCCCGTTCCCGCTCCCCCTCCAGCTTCTTTGCACAAAAGTTGTTCAAATGTATGTAGGCAGAGAGCGGGGAGCTTACCTTCTTTGCGTTCCACAGCTCGCCGCTTGACTTCCTGCAATGTCGCCCTCTATACTTTTCAGGAAGTGATGCGGCAAGCGGAGGAAGTAAAGAAGGTAAGCTCCCCGCTCGCCGTCTACATACATTTAAACAACTTTTGCGCAAAGTAGGTGGAGGGGGAGCGGGGACGGGGGACCCAGGTGAGGGTGGGCGACCCCCCTCCCTGCCGACCACCCCTGTCCTGGATGCTATCACCTCCAGCATGGCGGCCCCCTCCACACCCACAGGCTGGGACACAGAAAACGGATCTGTTTCTGTGTCCAAAGCTGCCTGTGTAGAGGGGGATCGGTTTTCCTATTGCCCTTCACTACCCCTTTGTGTATCCGGATCCATGTGCAGTCCGTGAAAATCATGCAAAACATCAAAATGGATCCCCCTGAACGCAGACGGATCCGGGTTTTTTTTTAAAGTAAAGAAGGCTGCTATTTTTAACATTGGTATCTGTGGCTCCATTTTTGATCAGGGCCACAAAACAGAGCCACGGATAAGTTTTTTTAAAAAAGGTGTGAACCTACTCTAACTGATTAACAATAAAGTCCAACCTGCAGACAGATGGCCCGAACCTCCGATTTTCAGTTCGCAAACTGCCGCAAAAGTTCGGTTCGCACGGACTTTTGTGAACCGCAATAGACTTCAATGGGGAGGCGAACTTTGAAAACTAGAAACACTTATGCTGGCCAGAAAAGTGATGGCAAAGAGGTTTCAAGGGGTCTAACACCTGTAGGGGGGCATGGCAGAGTGAGATAAATGCCAAAAGTCCCGGGGAAAAATCGGGATTTGACGCAAAGCAGAAATCACATTGCATACTAAATTGGAGGCCTAAAGCGCTTTAAAACATCTTGCATGTGTATACATCAATCAGGGAGTGTAATTAGAGTACTGCTTCGCACTGACACACCAAACTCACTGTGTAACGCACCGCTCACAGCTGTGTGTGTTGTGACGGCCGTGCTTGACTGGTGTGCACCATGGTGAGATAGCTCTTCCTCAGTGATATCAGGTTATGTCTGACTGCCTTATCAACTTTCGATGGTTCTTTCTCTACCATTGTTAAAGCTTACATCTATTTTTTTTAAATACTTGTTCTGCTTGCTGTTCAGTACCTGCAACGAGAATCTGTTATGGAGGGCAAGTCTGCCATTGTGAGTGACCACGGGTAATGGCCAGTGAATCATGGTTCGATTCCGGTCCGGAGTGGGAGCCTAAGAAACGGCTACCACCACCACACATCAAAGGAAGGCAGCAGGCACGCTGTGGGCAAAGGAGCAGGAATGGCTACCACACATCCAAGGAAGGCAGCAGGCATGGCATGCACGTCCCTAGGTAGTGACCAAAAATAACAATACAGGAGGACTTTCGAGGCCCTACTGTATATGACACTGATCGCCTTTATTACCTGTAACGAGAATCTGTTATGGAGGGCATGTCTGCCATCCATTCAAGTGAAAGGTATGCACTGACTTGCCATTGACGTGCTAGACCTAGATTGGTTGTGTAGTCGTGCAAGCGATCAGAAAATGACATTTTTGTATTCCCTTTTTTTAAACCAGAGATCTGTCCCCCTGTGAGCAAAGCATTCCCCTCACCCCTCAGGAATGTCGCTCGTGGCCAGATTCCCTGCAGGGACCAGCTTATTCCCCCCACAGCCAAATGGCTCCATGAAAAGAGCCAGGAAACTGGCTTCACAGGGGGGCCCTGAGAGAGCCAGCCGGGGCGGCACCGACAAGGACAGATATGAATGCATGTGATGTATGGTTTCTTACCTATTATATGGAGACTGTATATCGCGCAGCTATAAAATTCATATAGTCTTATTCGGTAAAGTCTGCCCAACGCGCTGTTATAACATTCATGGCAATATCTCGTCCAGTTATTGCGGTATGAATCTTCTCAGGAACCTGACCCGCTGCCTGGGTCATGTCTGATGTCATATTAATCGGTATTTTCTGACAATCAGGAATCTGCTATCCACCTAAATATGACATGTACCGTTTATGAGTTACTGCATTTTAGAAGTTTAAGCCTAAATCTCTCCCCAAGGACTTGAACTGTGGTTGGTTGGTAACTCAGAGGGGGCCGGCATTGTCACACCCCCAAACCAGCTTCATCAAAAGCACATGGCCGGCAGGCGGACATCAGTCCTCCACCTTGAAACACCATGTTGATCACATCTGTGCCAGCTTGAGAATATGCTGGCATCCACCTGGTCTGAACTCTGAACTTTGAACTGAAACAAAAGGAACTCTACAAGTTTTTCCCACAAAAGGACATCTTTCTACAAATCTAAGTATTTTTTTATTCCTTTTAGTTTCTTTTATACTGTGTTATATTTGTCGCTATAATTGTTGATTTTAACGATTTTCTGTATATATTAATTATATTGCACGTAAATAAAGACTATCAAAGTCGTTTACTGTTCCGCTACACCTGCTATACAGCCATACACAGAAACTGAACTCAGGTCTCTGAGGAGTCGCTACTATTATTGATATCTAGACAGAATACAGCATGCTTTAACCGTTTTATTTGCAGGATCAGTCAGTCAGTCGGCAGGGACCACTGGCCCATACCAGTGGTGGTGGCAGATATACCATGAAATAGTGTGTAAAGTGTATTTCCGTAACCCACAGGCTCCCTTCTGCTTTGTCTGCGGCCAATTCCCAATGGTTTCTGCGCATTGACTGCGACCACAGTTTGCACGATCTGTGCGCTGGAACCGTTTGGAAGGCATTTCGCGTTCCGGCCACCAGGGCTCCTGTGACAGTACCTTTATTCCGTTGTGCTGTGACATCACCCTTAAACACACTGTAAAGCATAGTTGCCAGCTTGTTCTGCAAGTGCTGCATCCTTTCTGCCTACAGGTGAGTTGGTAACATGTCCGCCACTTTGTGCCTATACCAAGGGTCTAGTAGCGTGGCCACCCAGTACAGCTCATTCCCCTTGAGTTTTTTTATATGGGGGTTCCTCAACAGGCTGGACAGCATGAAAGACACCTTCTGCACAAAGTTGGAGGCAGACGTACTATCCATCTTCTCTTGCTCTTCCTCAGTGACATCAGGCAAGTCCTCCTCCTCCCCCCAGCCATGAACAATACCACGGAAACGTTGAGCAGCACAAGCCCCCTGCGACACCTGCTGCGGTTGTCGTTCTGCCGCCACCTCCTCCTCCAAAGAAACACCTTCCTCATCATCACCTGAGTCTGACTCCTCTTCCCCACATGACTCTTTCTCCTCTTCCCCCTCTGTGCTGCCACAGGTGTTGAGGAAACATCTGGTTCTGCTGAAAATTGTTCCCACAACTGTTCCTCCCATAACTGTTCCTCTTCACGCTCCTCCACAGCTTGATCCACCACTCTACGCATGGCACGCTCCAGGAAGTAAGCATATGGGATCAAGACGCTGATGGTGCCTTCACTGCGACTCACCAGGCTGGTCACCCCCTTAATCGGCCGCATGAGCCTGCATGCATTTCGCATGAGTGTCCAGTTGTTGGGTCAGAACATCCCCATCTCCCCAGATTGTGTCATTTCACTGAAATTGTAGAAGTACTGGGTGATGGCTTTCTCCTGTTCTAGCAGGTAAGAGAACATAAGAAGGGTCGAATTTCAGTGAGTCGGGCTATCGCAAATGAGTCATCTCACCGGCAACTTGTTTCTCAGCAAAGTGTGCCATGGCCATGTAAGACCGCCTGAAATGCCCACACAACTTCCTGGCCTGCTTCAGGACGTCCTCTAAGCCTGGGTACTTTGACACAAATCTTTGAATGACTAGATTCAGCACATGTGCCATGCAGGGTACATGTGTCAGCTTTCCTAAATTCAATGCGGAAATGAGATTGCTGCCATTGTCACACACCATGTTGCCGATTTCCAGCTGGTGCGGGGTCAGCCACTGATCCACCTGTTTGTTAAGAGCAGCCAGGAGAGCTGGTCCAGTGTGACTCTATGATTTGAGGCAAGACATGTCTAAGATGGCGTGACACCGTCGTTCCTGGCATGAAGCATAGGCCCTGGGAAGCTGGGGCTGTGTAGCTGGAGAGGAAATGGCAGCACCAGTAGAGTTGAACTGCCACTCAGCCAAGGAGGAGGAGGATGACGACAGCAAAGAGGATGTAGCAGGAGGAGAGGAGGTGGCAGGAGGCCTGCCTGCAAGCCGTGGAGGTGTCACAAGTTGGTCCGCTGCATGGCCACAGTCACCAGGTTGACCCAATGGGCTGTGTAAGTAATGTACCTGCCCTGACCGTGCTTGGCAGACCAGGCATTCATGGTCAGGTGGACCCTTCACCCAACGCTGTGTGCCAGAGATGACACCACATGCCTCTCAACTTCACGGTACAGTTTGGGTATCACCTTTTTAGAGAAATAATTGCGGCCTGGCATCTTCCACTGCGGTGTCCCAATGGCCACAAATTTACAGAAGGCCTCAGAGTCCACCAGCTGGTATGGTAACAGATGGCGAGCTAACAGTTTCGCCAAGCCAGCTGTCAGACGCCAAGCAAGGAGTGACTAGCAGAAATTGGCTTCTTCTGCTCAAAGATTTTCTTCACAGACACCTGGCTGCTATGCGCAGAGGAGCAGGAACTGGTCAAGGTCAGAGGCGGAGTGGAGGAGGGTGGCTATGAAGGTGCAAGGGAGAAAGCGGCTGAAGATGATGCACCTGAAGGAGGAAGAGGAGAAGGAGGGTGGCTTTTCTTTTGTGTGCTGCTTTTGCTCAGGTGCTCTTCCCATTGCAGTTTGTGCCTTTTCTCCATGTGCCTTCATAAGGCAGTTGTCCCTACGTGGGTGTTGGCCTTTCCACGGCTCAGTTTTTGGAGGCAGAGACAACAGATGGCATTGCTCCAATCTGAGGCATATCACATAAAAAAAAATTCCAAACCGCTGAGCCCCCCTGGGGTGATGGCACTATGGTGGCCTCAGCAGCTGACGTTGAAGGGCATGTTGGCTGGCTGTACATAGGTGGCGATACATGGCGCCGGACACTGCCACCAGCTGTTTCTGGTGACTAGCTCCCCCTGTTTCTTTCAGGAACTCGTCTCCTCCTACTCCTCTCTGACTCCCCCTGTTCATCTCCTCTATTGGAAACATATGTGGGATCCGTATCATCGTCATCATCATAATCATCCTCCCCAGCTTCGCTTGCTTCAGACACCTCTAAAACTGCACCAACAGCAGGTACTTCATCATCCCCCTCCGCACACGTTACGCCCAGTGTCGCCTAACTCAGACATATGAGGGTGTAATTTGCTTAGCGACTTCATCTGGTTGTAACAACAATGGCTTTGCATCAGTGATTTCCCCACCAAATAACTCCTGCGAACTGTCAAATGTAGCGGATGTGGTACTTGGAGTAGCACTGGTGGCTGCTGAAGATGAGGTGTTCTGTGTTCAATAGTAAACCACGTCCTGACAATCTTGGGAGTTGATGTGATGTGCCTTCTTCTGAGCACTGTACTTTGGTCCAGGGCCGCACAAAATCACATCACCACGACCTCGAACAGACCTGCCAGGTGGCCTTCCTCTGGGTCTGCCTGTACCTGTTTTGTCCGTTTTGTCCATATCGGGGGGATGAAGTGAAAGGTATGCACTGACTTGAGTAATACAATGTGCAGTCACACAGGTGCAGTTAACAGGTATGCACGGAGTGGTATATCACACTGCGTACGCTCACGTAGGTGGGTGGGTGCACAGTGAACAACAGGTAGGTATATGCAGTGGGCATTACAATGTGCAGCTATCACACACAGACAGGTACCGGACAGGCACAGTGACACTGCGTGTGCTCACGTACGTGGGTGGGTGTACAGTGAACAACAGGTAGGTATATGCAGTGGGTATTACAATGTGCACCTGTCAAACACACAGGTAGTAGTCACTGAATGTGCTGGGCCTGGCAGTGGCACACACAGTAGGAATTAGGAAGGCTGTCTATGCAACACAAGTGTCAGTGGGACACACACACAAAAAAAAAAAAGATAGATCACAAGAACAAGATTAGCTCTCAAAAGAGCTGTTGTGGGGTGCTTTTTTAGCAATAAGAATCAGCAAGGAGCAAGCTAACAAGCCTACAAGAGCCTAACTAAGCTTTCCCTATGAGAGTCTGCAGCAGCTATCCCTTCACTAATTACTGCAGGCACACGAGTGAGTGAAAAGCCTGATGCTGCCTGCCTTTTATAAGGGGGGTGGGGCTCCAGGAGGGAGTGTAGCCTAATTGGCTACAATGTGCCTGCTGACTGTGATGTAGAGGGTCAAAGTTGACCCTCATGATGCACTATGGGGGCGAACCGAACTTCCGGAAAAGTTTGCGGTTCTCCGAGATCGCGGTCCCTGGAAGTTCGCCAGCGAACCGTTCGGGCCATCTCTACCTGCAGACTCATGGAACTCTGCTTTGCAGCAGGACTACTGGTGGTTACAGGCTATTCTCCTGATAGGCTAATTATCCCCACCCAGGTGGAAAGTGTCTTTAGCATGAACATGCAAAACAATTACTTAAAAAAAAAAAATTAAAGAAGCAGCGCCAATGGATTTTATAACCGCAGCCAAGAAAATAATGTCCAAACAAGCCCCCCAGGGAGACGGCGAGGGATGAGCAGCCACAAGAGGGCTTAAGGAAGCCCCAGGTAAGTATGGAACCTGAGACGAGAAGCATCTCTCTTTGACATGAGTGTACTGCTGTAAAAGCAAGAAGTTGGTAACCTGGGCAATGCCCTCCCGATTTACTCATTTTTTCAACAAACTGTGTGCGTGGATTTATTCTGGGCCTCCCACACCTATAAACCTACTGGAAGGTTAACTGGCTCCTCCAAAACAGGCCCCACACTGTGCAGAGCTATATACAAAAACACAAATAATTAATACATTTTAAAAGTCATGTTCCATATCCTGAATTTTTTTTAATTAGATTCTCCTGTAAATGCGGTAAAGCAGCATACATACAGCTCCTGGAAATTGATATAAATTACTATATAGGAATTTCTAATAAGCATATGCATGTTTTGATTTGTTTTCCTGACAACTGCATATGCTCATTAGTTGCCTGTCGCAAGTAAAATAGAGATGCTTCATTCCCTCCAATACAGGATAATTGACACAGAACAGGTAGCTGCCAAAAAGCAGCCTCTCTTGTATTAGGTTGTTGTATTTAAGTGAAACTGCATTTGGTGCATTTTTCACAAATGGCCCAGTCATTGTTTATGTGGTAACAGAAAAAGGGGAACAGCAAAAGGCAAACAAGGAACTGAGCTCTTTACTTATCTCCCTGTGCACCGAACAGAAGAATCTGACTTGTTGCTTTGTACAACAAAAAATCACCAACCTCTTGACACCTCCAGCCAGACTAGGTTGAAAATTATTTTAAAATAAATGTGATAAACAATATTTCTCATACACTTAACAGAAAAAGGAAGCAGATCTTCTAATAATCTGACAGAAGAGTTTTGCTAGCCATTGTCATACTTCAGAAGGCAAGGCTGACGAGCCCAGAGGGAACTCCAAGGATGATTCTGTCATGTTGTGCTGCCAGGGGGATTGCCAGAGCTTCACACCACCAGTGTCACTTAAAGTGCATTTCTAGAAAAGTACTATCGCATGGAGGTGAGAATGTACATGTCACAAACCGTTTACGCTGAGTCACAAGTGGTAGCCGGCAAGTTCCTTGGACAAATAATTATTACAAGAATATCAGTCTAAAGGAGAATATTGGCCAAAGAAAAGTGAAGCCATGATCATTCTATATCAATGCCTCCTTTTTTGCTAACACAATTCATTTCAACAACAAGAATTAATGCTATTGAGATGGATACTGACGTCACTGACATCTGTTACACATGGTGTACTCATGACTAACCGTAGCTGTGGTCTTGAAAAACCATCTAAGGGAGCAATAAAGGAAGCAGTACTCTGTTTTATTCAACAAAGTAGACATTAGATTCATTATAAACGTTAAATCAAGGAAAATCTATTGCAAATATGATATTTTCTATTGTTATTAAAAACATGCCAGTTCCTAGGGTGTTTGGTCCACCAGTGACCATCGGGGAACCACAAGGAGTGCAGAGGAGGTGGGGCCCACAGGCAGCAACTGAGAGTGATGGAGGAGTCAAGTAGCTTTGTACTGCAGAACAAAAGTAGCAGATCAAAATTAGGAAAGTTTTCTGCAGAATTCTTGTTTAAAGTGTACCTGAGATGGGCTTAGTAAAAGATTTGATATTCACTGGGGGCTTCCTCCAGCCCCATGAGCAGTGATGCGTCTCTCGCCGTCCTCCCGAGTGCCGCCACTTAGCCACAATCAACCCCGGTAACTGGGTAAGCCGTGGCAGTCGGGCTGTCCTGCGCATGTGCGAACAGGCCATTCATGCGCAAAAGAGCCGACTGGTGTTACTGAGCCAGATTACTGGGGACGATTGCGGCCAAACTGAGGCATGCAGGAAGACATTGAGGGACGCATCGGTGCTCATGGGGCTGGAGGAGTCCCCGGGAAAGTATCAAATCTTTTAGTAAGCCCATCTCAGGTACATTTTAATATTCTATGATGCAAAGTCATGGGACATGTATATCTGGAAGAGATACATCATTTATCGGATCTACCTCTAATGTACTCAGTGTATGGCTACCTTATCAGTCATAATTAGGCCCCTGAACTGTAATCCAGGTAACGAGACATGTATTCCTGCTACCAAACTAGGCACAAAAGGAGCCTGAAACATGCAACTGCTTTACAGAGTATGCTGTTAGCAATTAACCCTTCTTAACCCTTCCAGCAGACTCAGCTGACCGTAAGTACCTTAAAGTATCTTATCATTAAGCATCTTAAAGCTAAGTGAAGGTCAGAAAAGGGAAAAAAAAAACCTTAGAGAACAAAACCAAAACATAAATCAAACTACAATCCATTAATGGTAGTTAAAAGATTATTTCCTACAATCAGCTTCTTTTTATACATAAAAATTCAAAAATGTGTTTTAGCTTATGGCCATTCAGGACAATGGCAATAGATGAATTACACTAATGATCCAATCTTACCATTTCTATGTAATATAAGGGGACTGCCTAAATCAATTTACCCTTACACTACATAGATTTGGTAAAATTGGATGAAAAAGATTGAATCATCAATGGTCACTTTAAGGGGTATATGTATCAACAGTCCTTACATGGGCTATGATTTCCTCAATGCACTTCTATAATCAGTGCATTCGCAAAGTGATGAAGCTTGCTCTGCATTCTGTGAAGAGATACAGAGTAGTATAAGCTCCTTAATGTGAAAATACTGTAATTAATGATATGGCAAGGGAATCCCAGTGACTTATCCATTCCCCCTTTCACAGAGCATGACAGGGAGTCTGCAGTGAGCTGCTGTATGCGAATACGGACATGTGAAGGCCTGCAATGTGATCCTACGCACAGCAATAGCAGACCAATGTTGAAAGCAGTTTAGAGACCTAGTTCAGTCTCCCATTTTTAATGCATATACTGTATTAGTAAATATGTATTAATTAGCACATCAGTACTTTTTGCAACAAATACAGCACATGTATGGCTGATTGAGTTCTGTATCTCCTTTACTTGCTGTAACAGCTTAAAAAAATTAGACCAGGCCTCTGGCCACTGACCAAACTCGACCCACTTTCCCATCATAGCTCACACGAGATAGTCGGGGATGAGCTGGAAGGTGGTGGTGGGTGAGGGGGATCTGTTAGTACTGCCCTATGAGCGCTGAGCTGATAACCATACTTCTCCCATCTCTTACCTCTGCTGCCGAGAGATTAACCATTTGCATCCAGTGCTGCAGCTACAGCTTTGTATAGTCTCCCTATCCCTGTGCATTGTGTATAAAATGTGCAGATTTATGAACATGCTGTGCAGGGCATGGAAAAGGTTAAATCCTTTATCATACAGGAGGTAGAAAGGAAGTGGCAAAGAAGATGAGACTGCTGGGCAGGATAGCTGTTTGCTAGCTATGAAATGCCTACTCTCCGGACAGCTTCCTGTTTTAGAAAGAGAACCTGAGTTACTGAATTTTCAATGACTGCACCAAATAGGAAAACTGCTTGAGTAATGACATAATCCCCACTCCCCTTCACTAACAAGTAGCCTCCCTGGTGTTCTGATTCCCCAGGATTTCCGTGCAAAAAGTGGTTCAATAAATTTACAATAATTTTCAACCTTTTTTTTTTGCAATCAATTTTTTTAAAATATTGAATTCAATACAGGTTATTGTATTGAATTCAACAAAAAAAAAAGTGTTTGCAGTGAGATGTTGATGACGCTGTGTGATCCTGGTGTCATCAACGCCGATCGGCGGGGGATATGTCATCGCTGAGGCAGAAGCAAAATCCGTACACGGACATGGAAGATGGCGCTGGGGAAGCTATCAGACGTACGCGACGAGGGATCAGCAAGCCAATGGTGAGTATAAGACCCAGATGTGAAGCCAGGTGTATAGGGAGCCACATGTAGACAGATGTCAGGGTAGCCAGGAGTGTAGCCAGATGTATAGGTAGTCAGATGTCATGATAGCCAGGAGTGTAGCCAGATGTCAGGGTATCCAGGAGTGTAGCCAGATGTCAGGGTAGCCAGATGTATAGGTAGTCAGATGTCAGGATAGCCAGGAGTGTAGCCAGATGTCAGGGTAGCCAGGAGTGTAGCCAGTTATGGGTAGCCAGATGTGTAGCCAGGTATAGGGTGCCAGGTGTAGCCAGTTATATAGGGGAGCCAGGTATATATGGTGCCAGGTGTAGACAGGAGTATAGGGTGCTAGGTGCAGCCAGGTATATAGGGTGCCAGGTGTAGCCAGGAGTATAGGGTGCCAGGTGTCCCCTCCCTCCCAATCTCCCCCCCCCCTCGATCCTCGCTTTTGGGCTGGGAGGGGGATCCCCCTTCTGTGCGGCGGTATTTTTGGATGGGGGATCCCCCTCTGCAGGTGGGGGGATCCCCCTTATGCGAGTGGCCTCTACCCCTCCCCCCCATCCTCGCTTCCCCCCCTTCCCTGTTTAAGCCCTTTGAGCAAATAGAACTACTCACCCGGGGGCCCTCTCCAGCGCAACACTTCTTCCTCTATCGCAAAGTCCCGTCTCTTTACAGTTACATTACGAGACTTGGCGACGTCACCAAGTGTTGCGCAGAAGTGTTGCGCTGGAGAGGGCCCCCGGGTGAGTAGTTCTATTTGCTCAAAAGGCTTAGATGGAAGGGGGGGAAGCGAGGATGGGGGGGGGTAGAGGCCACCCGAACGCCGCACAGAAGGGGGATCCCCCTGCCCGCAGAGGGGGATCCCCCATCCAAAAATACCGCCACATAGAAGGGGGATCCCCCTGCCCGCAGAGTGGGATCCCCCATCCAAAAATACCGCCGCACAGAAGGGGGATCCCCCACCCGCAGAGGGGGATTCCCCAGCCCGCCCTAGCACATTCTCTCCCTAGGGAGAAGCATGCAGAGCCTGCTAGAGGCTGCTGCAGCGCTGCTGATCACAGCGTGAGAGGGGAAAGTTTTCTTTGGACGACCTCAGCTCGTCCAGAACACTAGGCAGGTTAAAAATGTAGAGTGAACTATATGAATTGTTTCTTATACTGTTCACTAGGGTTGCCGCGGTATACCGGTATGACGATATACGGCAGTTTGATTGTGCATGGTAATCATGCCATGCACAATCTCGTTTTACCGGTTTTCTGGGGCGGGGCGGAACGACGTAGCAGCGGGCGACTGAACAGCGGCGAGGAAAAGCAAATACTCACTTGCCGGCAGCCGGGTCGTCCTGCAGAATGTACTAGCTTCATTGTACTTCCTGTTCTTGTCCTATTTCCCTGAAACAGCGCTCCGGGGGTGCTATTACAAGGAGATGATGCAAGAACAGGAAGTAGAATGAAGCTAGTACAGCGTGCAAGATCACCCGGCTGCCGGCAAGTGAGTATTTGTTTTGTACTTCCTGCTGCTGCACCCCCCCTGGCTCTCTATACTATGGGCAGCTATCCTGGCTACACTTGTTCCTGGCTCTCTATACTACGGGCACCAATGCTGGCTAAACCTATCCCTGGCTCTCTATACTGCGGGCACCAATTCTGGCTAAACCTATCCCTGGCTCTCTCTACTGCGGGCACCAATCCCTGGCTCTCTATACTGCGGGCACCTATCCTGGCTACACCTACCCCTGGTTCTCTATACTGCTGGCACCAATCCTGGCTACACCTATCCCTGGCTACCTATGCTGCAGGCACCTATCCTGGCTATACCTATCCCTGGCTCTCTATATTGCGGGCACCAATCCTGGCTACACCTATCCATGGCTACCTATGCTGCAGGCACCTATCCTGGCTAAACCTATCCCTCGCTCTCTATACTGCAGGGACCAATCATGGCTAAACCTATCCCTGGCTCTCTCTACTGCGGGCACCAATCCTGGCTACACCTATCCATGGCTCTCTATACTTCTGAAGGAAGAAAAAAATGATAATATATGCACAGTTTGTAGTAGATAGAGACAGCTCTTTTTGATTTACAACCCTCTGCACCTTCTTCCCATTTCTGCTTTGATGTTTGTTAAGAAAAGATCCTTCCTTGTAAAGTAACCTGACCAGGCTAGAATTTCATTTTCTGAAGAAATGTGGAATTGTGTTTTCATATTCATCATTACAGGTGCCTACATTTTCCTTACATGCAAATACAAGAAGAAGTTGCTGTGTCTTCTGAATAGGAAATGAAGACTGCCAGAGTCATATGATGATTTGTTCTACAAGTGTGAGGGGAAAAGGCAAATTTTCTCTTTAGACAAAGTTTAAAAACTGGGCTCCATATACCACAAGCTAGAGCATGAGATGTGAAGACGTTTTCTGCTGCTCTGCAAGTTCTGGGAATGCTCTCTACACTGAAGGAAGTGATCTGTACTTCAAGCAGACTTCGGTGGCAAAGAAGTGAAATCTGAATATCCTGGCAATCTTATAAAAATGAGAGCCAGCTGGAGACTGAAATGAAAAGTTAATACAATACAGTGTCACATATACATTTTTTTACATGGAAATGAAGTTTCCCTCGGAATGCGAAAAAGGCTTTGAAGTAGTAACATAGAGCCACTGCAATATGGCAGCAATCCTGCATAACTGACATAAGGGAACAGCTACATTTTATTTATTTCACCGTAAGGAATCGCTTTGGACCAGGTGTTAAAATTGTAATAACAGCGGAATAACAGGCATCACCAAACAGTTAAAGAGGTACTCCAGTAAAATAATATCATAAAAAAAGTGTTTTTTTATTTAACAATAATTATGTATAAATGATTTAGTCAGTGTTTGCCCATTGTAAGATATTTTACATCCCTGATTTATATTCTGACATTTATCACATAGTGACATTTTTACTGCTGGCAAGTGATGTAGCTGCTGCTTGCTGTTTTGGCAGTTGGAAACAGCTGTAAACAGCTATTTCCCACAATGCAACAGGGTTCACAGACAGGAAACTGCCAAGAGTACGTACTCAGAATTTCTTTGTAGGAGGGGCTTCACCACAATATCAGCCATACAGCGCCCCCTGATGGTCTGTTTGTGAAAAGGAATAGATTTCTCATGTAAAAGGGGGTATCAGCTACTGATTGGGATAAAGTTCAATTCTTGGTCGGAGTTTCTCTTTAAAGTAAACAAGCACTGTCAACAATCATGTGATAATAACTGATAGGTTACTTTTCAGATGGTTAATGAGATGATAATTATTGTTTGTGTGCAAATTTAATGCAGTATGGAATTAAGTAAATCAAAAAAAGCAAGAATTCAATTTTATTTGCCCAATTCCAAGTGATACACAATGTGCACAAATGTGCATGCCAGACAGAATTACTTGTATCGCACTGACCCTCCCTAGTGATCATATGTCACCTTGATGTATCTACCAGAATGTAGATGCTGAAAGATCATGTTCTAATGCTTTGCTGTCCATCATACGTTGGGCAACTAGATATAGTTTACAGGAATGTAACCTAGTCATCAACGTCCACTCTATAAAACTGTTACATAAGCGTTAGATTGGTGAAATAGAGAGAAAGCTGGTAATATGCAGCAACTTGGTCATCACCAAAGCCCCTCTTATTTGTGATATTTTCTTGCTACTAAGTAGAATAATTAGGCAATGGTGTGAAACTCGCACCGCCGCAGAAGTAAAGAAAATCATCTGGATTATGCCCCCCATCTTCCCCGTTTGTTTGCCTTTGTGTTTCCTCCATGTTAAAAAAATAAAGATCAACAACTTTCTGCTTTTCCACACATACCCCATGTGTTGATAATTCTATTGTAAAAAAAAACAAAACACAGATATTGCAAGTTAAGTGTAGTATTCTAATAATTATTAGGCTTAAAGGGGTTATAATCAAATTAAAAAAAAAAAAAAAAGCTTTACTCACCTGGGGCTTTATCCAGCCCTTTGCAGCCGACTGTCCCACGCCGACCGCTCTGCTCTCCGCCGCCATCCCGGTCTCCGCGCACGGTGCAGAGGCTGACCCTGAGGTCGTCCTTACTGCGCCTGTGCGAACTGCTGCTGTCAATCAAGCCCACCTTATATGCGGCTTACTGCGCAGGGACAGTAGTTCTGCGCCTGCGCAGTGCGTACAACGTGGGCTTGATTGACCACGGCGCTGTAAGGTCGGCCTCTGCACCGTGCACGGAGAACAGGACAGCGGTGGAGAGCAGAGCGGTCGGCGTGGGATAGTCGGCTGCAAGGGGCTGGAGAAAGCTCCAGGTGAGTAAAGCTTGTTTTCTTTTATTTGCCTGATGATTCCTTTAAGCTACAGTAAAGGACCGCAGCAATAAAACAGAATTAAAATGGGATGAAACTCCATATTAACTGAAAAAAAATTAATAAATTATCCAATAAGTTGTTTTTAGTGTTCACTGTCAGAATTAGGAAAAATGTGATCTGAAAAAAAGAAAATAATATTTCTGCTGGTTTCCATTTTTAAGCCCAATTTACACTTTACGATTAGATCACGTTTCTATTTACGATTCGATTAAATCCGACATGTCCGATCCTGATTTAGTTTTGTTTCAATTCAATTTGCCATTGCAAAACAATGGCAAATCGAATTGAATCAGGATTGGACATGTCGGATTTAATCTAATCATAAATAGAATCGTAATCGAATCATAAATAGAATCGTATTGTGTAGATTGGGCTTTACTGTACTCTACTGTACTCTAAACCATCTCAGTGTTAATTTACTGTTTATTTTACAGATTACTGTCCCTCCTACAAGGAAACATCACCTAGATAGCAGGCCTACATCACTGTGTAAACTCTTCAAGGGGGGATTAAATTACTTTCTGGTCAAAACGACCTCCTGTAATCTCATCTCAAACGGGCAGTCTGTTATTTGCATTTTGAGATACTGTAAGAAAAAAAAAAAACTTCCCCACAATCCCGTTGCCTCTGCACAGTTCAGCACAGACCAGGAAAAAAAGGGAGGGTTTACATATATATTTGGGGCACTATTTTTAGGCATTTTTTTTATATTTGGATGTTACAACCCCCTTTAAAGTAAACCTAAGATTAAATAAAAGAAGAAATATATACATACCTGGGGCTTCCTTAATCTCCCTTTAGGTTGATCGGCCCTTCTGCTATGGGTCCCGGTCAGGGTGCATTGCACATGCGCGGGCCGGCTGCGCGACTCCCATCACTGGGAGGGTTATATGCCTGGGCAGTACTACTGCAGGTGCAGAATACTCCCGGGCACTAGAGCATGATGTTGGAGAGCACGTGGCTGGACTGCACCTGTGCTGACTGGCTGGATTACTGGAACCCATAGTGGAGGATCCAGGTGGAGGACAAGAACGGTAAGGGACTGAGCAGCCTGAAGGGGGCTGAAGGAAGCCCAAGGTACAGTGGCTTGCAAAAGTATTTGGCCCCCTTGAAGTTTTCCACATTTTGTCACATTACTGCCACAAACATGAATCAATTTTATTGGAATTCCACATGAAAGACCAATACAAAGTAGTGTACATGTGAGAAGTGGAACGAAAATCATACATGATTCCAAACATTTTTTACAAATCAATAACTGCAACTACAGCAATTATGAAGAATACCTGTATACAATATGAGAGATTTCCTTCCTATGCATATAGTATAGAGAAGAGTGTTGATGCTTTGCTTCCTTGGGCAATGAGGAACCTGGGATCTCATATTAGTAGTTACTATTATAAATAGGTCGGTTTCTAACTTTTTCTATAATATTGTAATTATTTATATATCAGATGATTAGATAGTGGCAATATTTGCAGAGGCGTAGCTAGGGTTTTCAGCGCCCAGGGGCAAAGATAGTTTTTGCTCCCCCCCTCTGGATAACATGGGCGTGGCCACACATCAGAATGTGGTCATGGGTGGAGTCAAGAGTTATTTAGATAGCTATATGTGCCCCTTACCCCATTCAGATAGCCAGATGTTCCCCCCTTTAAATAGGCAAATGTGTGTCCCTTTAGTAAACCAGAAGTGCCCCCCTTCACCGTTTAGATAGCCAGATGTGCCCCTTTAAATAGCCTTATTCTGCTGCTGTTAAAGCTTCTGCAGAGGGAAGGAGAGAAGCAGGGGCACGTCGGGCAGGCAGCGAGCCGCCTCTCATGCACGTGGGGGGTGCAATGGCCGTGCTGAGCGCCCTCACAGTGCTGTGCCCGGGGACATATGTCCACCCTTGCCCACCCATAGCTACTCCTCTGAATATTTGCTATCTGCATTTCTCTGACTTTGTACTACCTCTACCTAAAACCTTACAGCAAGCAGCAAACTGGTTTTGGTTGTCCTTGGCAACATGTCCCTGGTAATATGGCAGTGACTACATGGTAAAGTTGGGTTGCCAGGAATCTTGTGCTTTACTTTTCATTCTATCAATATCTGTCTACACAGGTTAATCAATGATACTTGACTTCCTCCCCTCCCCCCCACACACTGAAACAGAGACCGACAAACAAGTAGACATGACAACTTTGTTCATCCCTTCATAGGTTGAGCATGCACGCTTGTGGTGCTGCTCAATCTACTTTAAAGTAAGGCATCAGAAATAGTTGTTCAACCATACCGGATCTTTTGTCATATGAACAAGCTGTAATAGTGATGTGTCAGCGAGTAGCAAAGAATGGTCATTTCTAATCTCTTACAACAAAGTGATTTGTGCAGTAGTGGAAGGGTGAGGCCTCATCAACGCTTCTTTCTGGTTTGGTGGGCTCGATGAGCAAGCATCCTAGCCCAAGAACATTTGCTTGGCAAAGAGGAACATTCAGCCCTGAGCCCATATTTTATGATTTGTTTCATCTTCCTTTCGATTAAAAGCTCTGAGACTGAATTTAGTGGATCTATGCCTTTTTCAACGTATTTAACTATACCACAAGAAGCGGAGCTTTATAATGCATAAATTGTTATTTTATCCTGTACACCTGAGGGCATTAAAACAGGCTTAGAAAACAGCACCGTGCTTTTTTATCCTTTACAGAAAATATTTACACATTAATTATTCAATATCATATAAACCGACAGCCGGTTTCCTTGGCAGAGTCAGCGATGACGGCGATAGTAATGAGAACGGTATAAGAAGGAAAGAGTGAATCAACAAAATATGGATTGGATTAATCTTCCCTAAATTGACTGCCACCTGCGCTGACCTGTTCATTGCTAGAGAGGACAGTAATATTGTTCAAAGTCGGATACTGTAATGAGTTACATCTTGTAGCTAGATTAGAAAATGGAAGGAATTTTTTATTATGCGTAACCTAGTTGCCAGGGAACATTTGAACTGTAGACACAATGCTCATGAAAAGATTAATGAAAAGTTTAGACCACCAGCTAATAAACAGTTGACACTCACGGTGATAAAAAGAGGCTGCATTTTTCATGAAGCACAAAAAGCCAGACGCATCACAAAATGAATGTCTGTCTTGAATATGGAATGTTTGATATGTGTGCATGCACTGAATTTCATCTGGTAAACATTGTGAAGTCTAGAACTGTTACATGAATTCACCCTTTAACACTAGTTTATTTTTTGCTCAGCCTGCTTAAAGAGGAACTTTAGCAAAAAGGGGAAAACAATAAATATAATAGATACATTGTCGAGTGAGAAGTTAAAAAATAGAAGAGGGATCAAGAAATGATTGATAGAATCGCCAATATTATGTTCATGTTGTTTAATCCACAATGAGCCTGCACGCAATCATCTTTACTACCGGCAGACATGAAAAAACAGACAGCACCAACTGCCATTATCTATAACCACACCCACTAACAATGCAATAGGCCAAAAGGTTTCATTTTATAGATATACATATGCACAGACAGAGACACTGGTTGTTTGACAGTTGGAAAAATATGTTATTTCGCACAATGCAACGAGGTTAACAGACAGGATACTGTCAGGACCTAGGTCCTGAGATCCCACTGTGGGAGGGGTTTCACCACAATATCAGCCATACAGACACCCCCCCCCCCCCCCCCATCAACTATTCAAAAAAAGGTAAAGATTTATCATGGGAAAAGGGCTCTCAGCTACTGATTTGGATGGAGTTCAATCCTTGGTTACAGTTCCTCTTTAAAGCAACCCGCTCCAATTTCACTTAGCTGAATAGGTGACAGACTATGTATGTTAACGCTTATATTACATGGAGGTGGTAAAATTGGTCAGTGAATGGCCAATCAACATGGTGTGTGCCAGACTTAAAGGGGGCATCCAGACTAAAAATCTACCCAGCAGCACTGAAAAGGCTTGGTGTTTAACAGTTTCACAGCTTCAGAACTTTGTTTTTCTTACCCAAGCCTCATTTTTAGCTGCACAGAAGCTAAGCTCTGCCCCATCAATAAATCTGCCCAGGCATTTTTTCCCTGATGCTGTGCAAAGTATGATGTGATTTCTGATGTTCTCCTTCTGCTGTTTTGGCACAATTGTTTTATTTTATTTTGAATTTGAGATTTGAAGCCTAGCGCGCGCAGCTGGGAGGGGTGATCAGGACACAGGACAGTTGGAACTGGCTCTGATGCTCCCTGTCACCTCATTTCAACCAAAAAGATGGCTGCACCATGAAATCACAAACATTTGCCTGTTCTTTAAAAACCATGGGTAAGAGATTATATTACCTATCTATTTTAATTAACATAACTAATGTAACTTAATGACAGTATGTTTGTTTAGGTTGAAGTTCCCATTTAAAGGACAATTCAACTGAGAGTTATATGGAGGCTGCCATCTTTATTTACTTTTAAACAATACCAGTTGCCTGGCAGACCTGTTGATCTAATTGGCTGCAGTAGTTTCTGAATCACACTAGAAACAAGCTTGCAGCTAATCTTGTCAGATCTGACAATGTCAGAAACACCTGATCTGCCTCATGCTTGTTCAAGGGATAAAAGTATTGGAAGCAGAGCATCAGCAGGAAAGCCAGGCAACTGGCATTAATAATCCCAGTATTTGTATAGCACTTTTCTCCTGTCTGACTAAAAGTGCTCGTGAGGCAGCCACTAGAGCACACTCAGTAGGCAGTAGCAGTGTTAGGGAGTCTTGCCCAATAACTCCTTACTGAATAGGTGCTGGTTTACTGAATAGGAAGAGCTGAGATTTGAACCCAGATTTCCTTTGTCAGAGGTAGAGCCCTTCCATTACACTATCCAGCCACTGGTATTACCTGAAAGGAAATATGGCAGCCTCCATATCACTTTCACTTCAGTTGTCCTTTAATTCTTGATTGATGAAATGTTGATTAGGGGCATAGATTAACCCTTTCCAATCCAGTGTCGAACAAAGTCCAACCAAGAGCATACTGGCTGCGGCTAGATGCGCCCCCGCTGGATCTAGTTAGCTCATTGTCAGCCTCTTTAGGGCAAAGTGTCAGACACTGATCAGCACTGGCTTACGCTGCACCACATTTTGAAGCCCTTTGGCACCACCATGCATCACAGCTGGTTCACATGCAATGTGGGGCAGAGCTACAGCATGTGAGCTGGAGCCAATCTGCCTCCCAGCTCATGAATCACCTTTTTCGTACTAGTGCAATGAGGAGGAGAACCCACCGGCAACCACTGCAGCATCAGTCTGGGAGGAAGCTGGTGATCTGAAAATAGGCTTGGAAAGGGTTAAAGGACACCTGCAGAGAAAGGGATATAGAGGCTGCTTTATTTATTTTTAAACAATGCAAATTACTTGGCTGCCCTGCTGATCCTCTGCCTCCACTTACATCCTCTGCCTGACTGGATTAGCCACAAGCTTGTTTCAGGTGTGTGATTCAGACACTACTGATGCATGAATGATTAGTAGGATGTGCCAGGCAACTGGTGTGGTTATAAAGGATATGAATATGGCGGCCTCCATATCATTCTTAAATCTTATCACCTTGAATTGCATATAGCCCAATGAGTCATATCTTTCTACTGGAATTTTGGAGTACTCTTCCTTTTCCAGCTGCTCCAGGTCTCTCAGATTTGAAGGGTTCCTTCTCCCAACTATTGTTAAAGTGCAACTGTCAGACGTAAAATCAAAAATTCTTTATTTTTATCTGGCAAGTAATAAGGATGTCAACCAGGCAATCCAAAAGTTAAAAATCTCTCTTACTTTCCTTTTCCATAAAAGATCATTCCCCAGTTTCCCTGGCTCTTATGTGGTACTTCTGCCATATAAAGGAAGTTGCAGGGCATGCTGGGTTTTATTTTTTTCTTCTTTACTTTCCCCTCAGACATAACTAATGCAGCCTGATTGGCTGAAGCCTCTTTCCCTCCAGTTTTCCCCTCCCACACCTCTGTTCCTCTCTGATTGGCCAATGAGGGTGGGCAATGATACACAGACAGTAAGGGAGAAAATTATGTCAGGATTGACTTCAAGATAGACAGTCAAAATGGAAAATCCTAAGAAGGATTTTATCTTTTTTTATACTATACAAAATTCACTAAAATCAAAATGTGAACAGTGCAATTATTATTATTATTATTTATTTATAAAGTGCCAACATATTCCGTGGCGCTGTACAATGTAAGAAAACAAACAAGGGATACATAATGATACAGACAATGATATACATCAAATTCAAACACTGATACAAGATACAGCACTGCTGATTACAATTTGATTTAACATGATGACTAAAATGTATAAATGTCTAACAGTGTGCAAGCAATTAAATTAATAACAGTCCATGACACAAAAGGGTGAGAGCCCTGCCCTTGCGAGCTTACAATCTAAAGGAATGGGGTGGAAACAAGAGGTGGGGATGTATACAGTATATGTACAGGCAGTGCGTAATTAGGTTATTTAGTGGGTGCAATATATGTGTTATGTAAGTAGAGCAAGTATTTATCTACTTATATATGGTTTTTTTTCTGAGATGGTATGGCTGACAGCTCCACTTTAAGATCTCTCCCCAGATGCTCTAGGGGATTTAGATGTGTACTCATTGCTGCCCACTTCAGAGCTAGCCTAGCGCTAGCTACATGATAGCCGCTGTGCAGCGGCATCCCCCCACCCCTTTCCGATCACCTCAGGCGATCAGAGCAAACAGGAAATCCCGTTCAGAACGGGATTTCCTGTTTGGCTTCCCAATCACCATGGCGACGATCGGGATGATGTAATCGATGTCATGGCATCTGGGGGAGTCACGATCCACCCCGTAGCGCAGCCTGGCGGTGATTGGCCAGGCTGCGCAAGCGGTCTGCGGGGGGGGGGGGGGGCCCTCTTTTGCGGCGGGTAGCGGCGGATCAGCGGCGATTGGGTAAGACACGCAGCCAGCAAAGTGCTAGCTGCATGTTTAAAAATAAAATTATGCAAATCGGCCCACCAGGGCCTGAGCAATCCACCACGGCGGTCATGGACGAGCTGAGCTCGTCCATACCGCTTAGGTGGTTAAGCGGTAGAGCAGTGTGGCAAGATCGCTCTTTTTCTCTGCACAGATGACTCACACAGAAGGCTCTCTGCACAGATGACTCACACAGACGGCTCTCTGCACAGATGACTCACACAGACGGCTCTCTGCACAGATGACTCACACAGACGGCTCTCTGAACAGATGACTCACACAGACGGCTCTCTGCACAGATGACTCACACAGGCTCTCTTACTGTTGCATTCTCCTTCCTTATGGGAAGCTCAGTGCCAGCTTTTTATTGTCTAAACACAGAAGAAATATCCCTCCATGAGGCTGTTAAATACCGAGTGGTGCAATTCAATAATCTACACATTTGTAGTGTGCTTTTATCACATAGAACTCAAGGCACTGTCCATTGGTGTAACATGAACTCAAGTGACAAGAATCAGTGGCCATCACAGAAAAAAAGTGAGTGCTTCTTGGCCAGCATATGTACCTACTATGTGGCAGAAGGGATATGCACGGCTGGGAAAGCATTTTGCCTCTTCTGCTAAACGAATCATGCATGCTTTCGATGCTTGCACAGTAACAATATTAAGTCCAGCAGGCTGGGAAGGATAACAGGTTAAAAAGGCATGGAGAAGTAAAAAAAATAAAAAATAAACTTTAATAACGTTAACTTCATAATTTTATTAATAGACATAACTATATCACAAATAGTCAAGCAATAGATGAAGACTGATACGTGTTGATAAATCTACCTTGCAAACAGCATTAGAAATCGCCCACCAATATGCCCAAAAGCAACTTCCCAACACATTAGCAATTATTTCAATGCATAAGGAGACTTCTTTGTCGTATCAGCATCACAAGCATTATTAAAATTAAATTGAGCAGAAAAATGTACAGTGGAGGCTAGTGGTTTCAATGCAAAAGACAACTTGGAATTGAATCAGGCCCCAAGTATGCATCACAAACAAAGCATCAATAAAACAATCTAGCCCAGGATGACAATTTTCCTGTTTTGTACAATATACTCTCCTTAGCTTGTTCACAATGTTACAGTTTGTACAGCTCTGAGGTGAATTAATAATTCAGCTCTTTGCCTTGCCACCATCACAAGTGCTTGAAACAAGGTCACAGGATACAAATGAAGATTAAAGCCTATCTTTTCATAACATATTTCATAACTTTGTTTCAATTTTTAGAATGTGGTTTCCCATTTAAATACAAAGTACTTTTTAAGTCTGCTTTATCTGCACACATTTTGATTGCTTATGTCGTCTTAGGGCTATAAAATCAAACTACTCAAAATTACATCTCTTCGCAATCAATCAACAATTACTACCAGTACATATCAGCCAAATCTTTTTTTAAACTTAGATAACATACACTCATTAAACACACACTGACTGTATTTATACTGTGTATGCTACAATGCCATTTATGATCACATATCTTGAGTGACCTATATGATATTTACAGACCATAATAACCATCTTTATGAGGCAGTATCTGTATGTCACTAGCAGATAGAATGTGTGTATTTCTTAATTTATGTTTTATTACATATATTGTATATTTTTGCAATATAATTGATGAACTTTATACACAGATTATGTAATTGTTTTGCCGATTGGCATTTCATCTTTTCTCGAGTTAGCATGTATTATTATTTATTTGCTCATGGCTTGCCTTGGTTGTTGGAATCTGCATAGGTTATGGATTGGCATCTCTACTGCCTTTGTAAGAAGAAGCATATGGTAATTATTGATGACACCAATCTCACCTTGCTTCATGGCTGGGGTGTCTAGGGTGACATGAGACTCATGACACGTTCCAGCCTTTTACTCATTTAGTTCTTTTCTCTGGTATTGGGTAACTCCTTTCTATTGTGTGGTTCTGTTATATGTTCTTTTGGTTAATTTAACTGTTTTAATTATTTATTTTTGTTCTCTCCAAGGGTCATAATCCTGTATAGTAGTTGTCCTTGAGAGAGCAGTTCTTTGTGGTCCTGAAACATTGGAACTATGATAAACCGGTACATGTAAATAAAGTTTTGGGATTTTGTGGATACAATTGGTTTGATAGCTTGGTGGCGCTTATCCAGCTACTTTGCACCTGCTTTTGACAAGGATACAAAGATCATTGGTGTGTAGTATCTTCTCTAGACTTTAAAAGATTTACACATGCAGCAAAAAAAAATCTTTAGTACCTCCTTAGCACACATGTATCCAAATATATGCCATTTTTAGCATTTCTTGTTAAGAGCAGCGAGTTTTTCCTAGTATTGATCACCCAGATATTATCTGCAAAATGAGTCCTACCTGAGAGTCTTTCGGATCATATCTTCATCTGTTATTCCATAATATGTTAGTGTTTCATTCCATGTGGGGTTAAGTGTATTCCTCAAGGTTTTTGTTCGTAATTTGTTTGCCTGGAAAAAGACCAGAGTGTTATTAAAAAATAAATAAAATCAATATAACTCAAACTATGTTTACAGGTGAACCCATCCAATAACAGTCTTGAATTATACCGCCAACAGGCCACCTTCAACATAGTTACATAGTTATTTTGGTTGAAAAAAGACATACGTCCATCGAGTTCAACCAGTACAAAGTACAACTCCAGCCTGCTCCCTCACATATCCCTGTTGATCCAGAGGAAGGCGAAAAAACCCTTACAAGGCATGGTCCAATTAGCCCCTAAAGGGAAAAATTCCTTCCCGTCTCCAGATGGCAATCAGATAAAATCCCTGGATCAACATCATTAGGCATTACCTAGTAATTGTAGCCATGGATGTCATTCAACGCAAGGAAAGCATCTAAGCCCCCTTTAAATGCAGGTATAGAGTTTGCCATAACTACTTCTTGTGGCAATGCATTCCACATCTTAATCACTCTTACTGTAAAGAACCCTTTCCTAAATAAATGGCTAAAACGTTTTTCCTCCATGCGCAGATCATATCCTCTAGTCCTTTGAGAAGGCCTAGGGACAAAAAGCTCATCCGCCAAGCTATTATATTGCCATCTGATGTATTTATACATGTTAATTAAATCTCCTCTAAGGCGTCTTTTCTCTAGACTAAATAAACCCAGTTTATCCAACCTTTCTTGGTAAGCGAGACCTTCCATCCCACGTATCAATTTTGTAGCTCGTCTCTGCACCTGCTCTAAAACTGCAATATCTTGTTTGTAATGTGGTGCCCAGAACTGAATTCCATATTCCAGATGACATACTGTCTCTAAGATTATATATATATATATATATATATATATATATATATATATATATATATATGTACATACATACATTGACATTGACCTTACTGACACCACAAGGTAGCTGCCACTGATTTGCCATGCATTCGTTCATAGTGTTCATGTGTTTAAAACACACACAAGTCCTGCAGGAGTAAGCAACTACATGCAGGATGCCCCCAAGGTCCTACAGGCAACAGTTTTTCACAATGCTGAATAAACATTGATAACAACGTTCCCTGCATACCACTGCCAATGCTCCTCTGGGTTTCTACACATGATTGTATTTGGCTGTAAACATTGATTTCTGAGAGAATACACTACAAGGCACACTACAACTAGGTATTTAACCATCATTTGAATTGCTACTTTAACATACCGTATTATTCCCACGTATAAGACGACTGGGCATATAAAACGACCCCCCAACTTTTCCAGTCAAAATATAGAGTTTGGGATATACTCAACGTATAAGACTACC